>NC_133326.1:321993750-322266250 GCF_042186555.1 Aquarana catesbeiana
ATAGAGGGAGAGACATATTTCCTTGTTAGATGAACTCCAGCCTAAACTGACAATTAATACAGACCTTTCATAAAAAAAAAAGTGCAATCCTCTAAACAGCCATGGGATCCTTAAGTTGGCCATACATTATACAATTTTTCTTGTTCAATTTCCTGTAGCTTTACCTTCACCTATGTAGTACAAGGGCCAGCCTGATTGAATACAACGCAAAAGTGTTTAGGTTTAACCTCATATTGTATGGTTTTCGGTAAATCTAAAGGCAGGTTTACAAGAAACTTGTATACTGTATGGCCAGCCTTGGATTTATGGATGGTATTGCTGGTCTGACCAGTGGGTAGATACACCTTGCTGTCCCTTTTATCCTAATAACAAATATAAGAAAAGTGACATACAGAGTTATAAATGCCTTTACATATTTTCTTGTAGGATCGGTGGAGCTCAGATACTATGCAGCCCCCCCTGTCTACTTACCAGGCAGCCGATGTCTCAGGATCCATGGGCAGAAGCTGAGCGGGTCCCTGTGCAGTAAGCGATGTTGGGGGATGCCCAGTCCATGCCCATAGGGGTTAGCAGCGTGCTCCGGGAATACCAGATCTGGGGGTCCAAACAGGCGGATCCCAGGGCGGAGGGGGCCAGGGGCCAGTCCAGAGCCAGCTTCAGGGTACTTTATAGCTGTTGGTCTAAGAGGCTCCTCTGGGCTTCTGTCCGGACCCACCAATGCCTCTATAGAGAATCCTTTCCTGGCTGGAGGCAGGAACATGGTGCTGCCCCTGGGGCCAATTACCATAACATAGGAGTTACTGTGTGCCAGTCCTCATCCCTCCTCTAAACACTGATTGCTCCGGATCTTCCGATGCCCCCAGATGGCTGTGACTGTTGTCACCTCCTTAGGTGACAAGAAGAAGCCTTGTGCACACTTCTTCCTCTCTATGCAGATTTGGAGCTGAGATGAGGCTCAGGTGGCAGTGCCAGGCATACAGCAATGGGGAGAGAGCATAGACTGTGCTGGGGTAAGGCATAGCACCTACCACTGCTGTACATATGTACAAGCTCCTCCCCTCAGCACACCTCCACCAATTGCAGAAGCACTGGCAGGCGCAGCCCAAAAAGCCACGCCCACATGTCAAACTCACACTAAGATCTGGTTTCCCCTTCTTCTACCTGCAGGACCTGTAACCTCCTTCTAAAATGTAATCCTCATCAGCCCACACCATAGCAGCAGGTCACCTCCCCCCTGTGCATTCCCCATGTCAGATCCCATCAGGACACAACACAGCTCCTTCCAACAATCACTCAGTACATGTGAGATGTTATCTCCATCAGCAGCAACCACAGTCACAGAAATCACAGAAATCACCCACATGTTTACACTGACAAAATTATTCTGCAGCCTCAACTGAGAAGCCACTAGAACATCATTAGCTAATTGCTATGGATAATTACTGCTTTTCTGCAATTGATCTGTTAATAATGATCTTCCAAGGTGATACAAATGGACCTGAAACAATTGACACCAATGTTTCCTGATTGTTACATGATCCCCAGCTAGTCATAATTCATGAATAATATCAGTGTTGGTTATGGTGATCTTCCTAAAAATGTTTTGTAGTATTGAACATGAATGAATTAATATGATAGCGCCTACACTGTCACTAATGATATAATATTACATGGATATTTAGGCAGTATTTTATTTACCCCAGTATGAAGAGGGACTAATAGTGAAAGTATAATTTTTTTATTTCCCCACATTTTGAGGAGAATCAAGAGATTTGGCAAAAAAGCGAAAGAAAAAAAAATGCCATGTTTGCATACTTGTAGTCAACTGGCGAAATTGATTTTTAGTGCAAATTGATGTGTTTTTATGGTTACAAAAGATCAGATCAACTATCCTGAACCTGTTCTCCTGCCAAACAATCCCTGATTTTTTGATATTTTAATAATAATATAAAATAATATAATGCCAAATAATCCCTGATTTTTTGATATTTTAACAATAATATAAAATAATATAATGCCAAACAATCCCTGATTATTTGATATTTTAATAATGATATAAAATAATATAATGCCAAATAATCCCTGATTTTTTGATATTTTAATAATGATATAAAATAATACAATGCCAAATAATCTCTGATTTTTTTGATATTTTAATAATGATATAAAATAATACAATGCCAAATAATCCCTGATTATTTGATATTTTAATAATGATATAAAATAATATAATGCTAAATAATCCCTGATTTTTTGATATTTTAACAATGATATAAAATAATACAATGCCAAATAATCCCTGATTATTTGATATTTTAATAATGATATAAAATAATATAATGCCAAATAAT
The DNA here is from genome assembly GCF_042186555.1 of Aquarana catesbeiana. Lineage (NCBI taxonomy): Eukaryota > Metazoa > Chordata > Amphibia > Anura > Ranidae > Aquarana > Aquarana catesbeiana. Next base: position 321,996,102 of record NC_133326.1, read on the forward strand.
CCCTGATTTTTTGATATTTTAATAATGATATAAAATAATATAATGCCAAATAATCCCTGATTTTTTTATATTTTAATAATGATATAAAATAATATGCCAAAAAATCCCTGATTATTTGATATTTTAATAATGATATAAAATAATATAATGCCAAATAATCCCTGATTATTTGATATTTTAATAATAATATAAAATAATATAATGCCAAATAATCCCTGATTATTTGATATTGTTTTCATAGAAAAAAAAACAGCAAAAGAGGTCAAATAAAAAAATGTAAAGCGACACAACACAAATAGCAATGGAATAGACACGAATAATAGAAAAAAACGATATATATTTAAAATACAAAAGTTATATGGGACTTTAAATGTACTTCCTTGGGTGTAATGCCCAGATACGACCTCTATATATATAAAATATTACATTTTTATTAGAAAAATCACAAATATTAAAAGATTTAAAAACCTATCCACAGGTTAGCTATCCAAGACGATTTCTTTCCTGGCCTTATCTATAATGTTGCTCTTACCCCTACACACAAAATGTTGGCAATAAAAAAAATAAAAAAATAATAATAACAAATGCAAGGATAAATACACACTAATAAAGGGGGAGAAAAAAACGTTTTTTGTTTCTTTCTAAAAGTAAAATTCGCCTAAGCAGCTTAATGAGCAAAACCGACTTTCTACTTTTTCACTTTAGGAAAATTTAGTCATTAACGAAATATTTATTTGATATTAATTTGCTCGTATGTGTACTTTAATTATCCAATCTGGTTCAGGGGCTTTATTTATTTATGTATATATTTTTTTGAAGAACATTTCATTCGACCCAGGTAGGATAGACGAATCAAACAGCCCATGTCCGACTGACACCACTGTGATACCACCCTATTATTATTGAAGGGGTAATCATAACCCCAAAATGACAGACAGACCTTGTACAGAACGCCTCACTAAAACATACTGTGATGCTTGGGGACTATTCCTATACTAAAAAAAAAAAAAAAAAAAAGTAAAGAAAGGGGAGATGAAAGAAAAGAAGTCCTGCTATCTCCACTTCTAGGCAAAGAGTCATTCTGCCAAATCCGATAATTATTGTTTTTGGTTTGCAGTTATTTTTGCATTCAATTCTGATCTGACATTGTGAATATTGCCCATCGGTCACATTATAACATTGATATTACCAATGAAATAACCAGCAGATTTATCTCAGGATGAGCTCTGCGCTGTCCTCAGTGCTTAACCATAACCAGCGCTAACAATTCGCTCTCTCCTGATCTGGAGGGAATGATGTGTGATATATAGAGAGAGAGAGAGAGAGAGAGAGAGAGAGAGAGAGAGAGAGAGAGAGAGAGAGAGAGAGAGAGAGAGAGAGAGAGAGAGAGAGAGAAACTTCTTGTTACATTTTACATTATTCAATAGAATAAAGATTAAATGAAAGATTTAAATAAAACAATGAATGAAAAAAAAAGTTGATAAAAGAAGAAAAGTGGAGATGTTGCCCATTTAGAACAAGTTTCATCAGAACGGTCACTGTTCTCCTTTATTCCCTATATTTTCTCAGGTTTTAATACATAGCAATCAAAGCCAATGTGTTGCTGGCTACATGAGATGACCGAGCCATTTTAGAAATTGCATTTATATATCTGTTTTCCTGCCAGTGCTGAGTAATCAGAAGTGGAAAATTAGCACCTTTTAAACCTAGCAGACTTCTGAGACACAGAGGCTGCTTTTAATTGGAGCACTTGTCATAGTCAATAATGATACAACGTGTCTGTACTCACTGTGAAGTTTGCTCTAAATTGTAGCATTGCTTTATAATGTTGTCCTTCTTCAGTTTTTTATTTGTATACCTTTGTAAATCAGCATTGCATCTGTGCATTAGTTGAATAAACCTATATCTGTTTAAAAAAACATTGTAGCATAATTGCAAACTAAAATTATGTATAGCCCAAACCTATTTATTATAGTACCATCAATTGTATGCAGCCCTTTACATATAGTGTACATTCACATCAGTCCATGCCCTCAAGAAGCTTACAATCTAAAGGGGTTGATTTACTAAAACTGGAGAGTGCAAAATCTGGGGCAGCTGTGCATGGTAGCCAATCAGCTTCTAAAACTCGGTTCACACTGCAGTGATGCGGGAACCCTGCAAATCCACTGTGGGTTCCCGCATCACATATCTCCCGGTGGCAGTTCACACTGCCCTGTACCAACTGCTGGGAGTGTCAATTAAAAGTTAATGACACCCCCAAATCAGTTAGCATATCGCAGTGAGATCTGCAAATTCAGACAGGAATCAGATCGCATGGGTGTGAACACCCATGCGATCCGATTCTGCTGCGGACCAAAAAAAGGGGTCCTGTGCGAGTTTGGTCCGAATTTGATGCGAATTCAGTCATGCTTGTTCAATTAAAGTGATACTAAACTGCCGGTGACAACATTTACTAGGTGAATCTCCCCCAACAAGGACAAAAACAAAGCTATAAAATCTGCATAAGTTAAAGCCATTCTTTACTCTATGTAAATTGTAAAAAAGGTTTATTTTAACCTGTCCCCACCAGCCATACGCATAAATGCGGCAGCAGTACAGGTAGGTCTTAGAGTGGAACTAAACCCTCTTTTGCATTACAGCCCAGGAAGCTGCCATCTTGACCTCTGTTTAACTACTTAACGATCAGCCGCCGCAGTAGTACTGCGGTAGGTTGGATCTCCTGGGCAAATCGCCGTTATTGTACATCAGGCACGTACACGGTGATCTGTGGGCATTCGCTTGCAGGGGAGCCAATGAGCGTGTCTGGCGGACTTGATGTCTGGCGAACTCAGTGTCCGCAGCCACCCTCGATTGCTCAACAGAGAGGCAGAAAGGGGATCTGCCAGTTTAAACAAACAGATCCCTGTTCTGTCAGGGGAGTAAAGTGAGATTGTCTGTTCCTAGTGATCAGGAACAGCGATCTCTCTCTACTTCCTGTGAGTCCCCTCCCCCCCATAACTAGAAAGCACCTCCCTAGGGAACATTTAACCCTTTGATCGCCCCTGGTGTTAACCCCTTCCCTGCCAGTGTCATTTATACAGTAATCAGTGCATTTTTATAGCACTGATCTCTGTATAGATGCCACTGTTCCCAAAAAAGTGTCAAAAGTGTCTGATCTGTCCGCCACAATGTCGCAGTCCTGCTAAAAATTGCAGATCACCGCCATTACTAGTAAAAAAAAAATAATAATAATAAAAATGACATAAACCTATCCTCTATTTTGTAGACGTGATAACTTTTGCGTAAACCAATCAATATAGGCTAATTGGGATTTGTGTATATATATGTATGAATATGTAGAAGAATACATATTGGCCTAAACTGAGGAAGAAATTTGTTTTTTTACTTTTTTGGGGAGGGATATTTATTATAGCAAAAAGCAAAAAAATATAGTTCATTTTTCAAAATTGTCATTCTTTTTTAGTTTATAAAACAAAAAATAAAAACTGCAGAGGTGATCAAATACCACCAAAAGAAAGCTCTATTTGTGGGAAAAAAGGGCATAAATTTTGTTTGGGTACAGCGTCGCACGACCGCGCAATTGTCAGTGAAACTGACGCAGTGCTGTATCACAAAAAATGGCCTGGTCATTAAGGGGGAAAATCTTCCGGTCCTTAAGTGGTAATATGCAGTTGCCATTGTACTGCACATGTGAGCACTTATGACACCAGCCATTTGACGGCTTGACAGTTCAGATGAGAGCACAAGTAACTGTGACAGTTATCATTCACAGTATGTCTTGAATGTAATGGTTTTTGGAAACTTTATTTTCACTTTAATGCCTAGTTGTCACACACATGCATCTATGGAGAACCAACATTCTGTGCTGAAAGATCACTTCCACAGTTAACTAGCTGTCACAGATAGTTCCCGATCATTGTTTATGATTGGGAGCTTCTGATCATATGAATGGGTGTGAAAGCCAACCACAGCAGTCACATGATCGGAAAGCCTGCATCTGCCTCCTGGCAATAGGACCATTTCAAATAGTCCCCAGGTGGCAGCAGCAGGGAGTTCAAGTGATACTAAAGGCTAACATTTCTTTTAAATAAATAATTGTTATACTTACTTGCTCTGTGTAATGATATTGCACAGAATGCTTGATTTCCTCCTCTTCTGGCATCCCCCTTCCAGCACTGTCAGCTTCTCCCACCTCCAGGTGCTGAGGAGGCACCCGTGCATGCGAGCTCCCTCGCTGGGCTGTGTGTATCCATAGACAAACACACAGGGCCTGTGTTACCACTAGGCAAGCTAAGCAGCCGCCTAGGACGCACTGCTGCCTAGGGGCGCCTAGCCGCTGGTGTCCCTCCGCGTCTGCATGCTCTGCAGGCTGCAGCATGTAACTCAGTCTCAGGCAGCTGCTCTATCCGAGCGGTAGTGTAATTAGAGGCGCAGCACAGCACTGGAGCCAGCGCTAAAGGAAGCAAAGCCGATGCTTCCTGTATAGTGCCGCCTCTTGTCACATGGCCAGGGCAAAGGGGGTGGGGTTGGGGGTGGAGCCAATGGGGGCAGCAAAATGAGGTCTCACCTAGGGTGTCAAAAATCCTTGCACCAGCCCTGCAAACACAGTGCCGGTAAGCCATGGCCTGCTCCCTAATCTCAGCAGTCTTACTGACAGAAGCCAGAGCCAATGGCTTTGCTGCCCCCAGTTTCTCCCGTGAGACTAGGAAGTGATGGGAGCCATGCTGGAGGCAGGGACAGCACTGGAGCAGTGAGAGGCGTTGGGTATGTAAAGGACAGGTGGTGGGGCATTTTTTATCTTACTGCAGAGAATGCCCCACTTTAAGTAAAAGGTATAGTGTCATCTTAGTGAGCACATATTTAAAGGGTTACTATAGTCAGTCAATTTCTGTATAACTTTTACATTATTATGTGCCTGCTGTTTCTTGTTTTCAGTTCCATTGGTATAGGGCAGTGTTTCTCAATGCCAGTCCTCAAGGTGCCCCAATAGGTCATGTTTTCAGACTTTCCATTATTTTGCACAGGTGATTTGATCAGTTTCACTGCCTTTAGTAATTACCACAGCTGTTTCATCTGAGGGAAATCCTGAAAACATGACCTGTTGGGGCGCCTTGAGGACTGAGGTTGAGAAACACTGATACAGGGATGCCAGAGACTGCTGCAGCTGAGCCACAGCTTCACGGGATTACAGAGTTATTCCTTCCATCCCTTGTACTTTACTGACCTTTGTTACAAAAGTAGAGAAACCTACAATTACATAGAGCATTACTGCAGAGACATGTGTACAGAAGATTCTCCATGGCAGACACAAAGGTTTCTGATGACTGACACAGTGACACCACCCCATGTGTTTCCCATGCTTGGTTACGTGATCTGTAATGTCACATGACAAAACGCAATGGGCAGCCATCAACAGGTTCTTTGTATGCTGTGGAGGATCTTCTCTAAATATTGCTCTGTTTTGCTCTGCATAATTTTAATATACAGGTATGCATTTTGTGAAAAACCCTCCCCGTATCAATTATATAAAAAAAATCAGACTTCATATGTAGTGTGGTTCTGATTTACACTTCCTGGCTCTCCACTGTGCTAGGTGCGTGTACATTCAGTTTGCCGCTGGTGCTTGTACTCCAGTGGGCACGTCTGTTCAATTGAGATGAAAGCAAGAGCCGAGTTGGAGTTGGGCTTTAATTTGATCAGTAAATGGCATCACTTTGTTCATCAAGGCTCATTACAGAGTCTTTTTATAAAGCGCAGCCTCTGACCTACCTTTATTGAATTTCTGTGTTCTTGCCTGCTATTCCATTCTTCTAGCAGGTATGGGAGTGTTTGATTTCTTATTTTTGCTAAATGGGCTGCTATTATTTATTTATTTATTTATTTTAGCAGACCGCATTAGATCTGAGGTAGGCGGGTGTCTGTTTACACCTGCCGGTCCATAGAGGTAAATGGACCATCCGATCAGGTCTACCTGAAAAACGAACAGATGGACCTGATTGGAACAGCCGTATGAAAGGGGCTTTAAGCTTTAAGATACCTGAAGGCGATCAGATCATATATGCACGTACAAGCACACACTGTTAACTATAGCCATAATAAATGTACATTACCAGCTATAGAAGCATTATAATTTTTATCACTGCAAAATATTGATAATATTCACAAGCCCATCATAGAAACATTGATACGGTATTAAAACCAAAACCACAAATGTGATATATTGCAACATGCCAATAATCAGATGTGGTGGCTGCATTCCTTTTTACTTTTCAGGCTGTTTCCCCCTTTCCACATGGTGATCTGGCCAGTAACACACCTCCTGTATTACAGTGCCCCCAACCTGAATGAATGAGGATAGGGGGAAGATTTGGACAGCAGCATTGTCAGTGCGGGGAGAGGGGAATTTTACAAGTACTAGCAAATTCAAATGCACCTACAAATTGACTGCCCATCTGCAGCAGCGCTTGTCTCCTGCTCTCCAAACATGACAGAGAGGCAGCAGCGGGAGCCATTGGCAATTCTGTGAGCAGAGAGGGGGCGGAGCTTTGCTGTGTGTGCCTATAGAGACAAACACCCTGGCTCAGGAGTAAGCTTGCAGATGTGCCTCCATAGGAAGTGATTTACTATGGGGGCACACTGAGACGTGGTAGGAGCTTGGAGTGCCAGTGAGGAGGGTCGGGGCCACTCTGTGCAATACCATTACACAGAGCAAGTAAGTATAACATGTTTATTTTTTGTTTTTTTTTTTAAACAGAACCTTAACAAACATTTTATCTGGCTCCTGTCTACATTGGTCCTAATATCTGTATGTATAAGTGTGAGTTAGGGACCTTAGATTGTGAGCTCCTTGAAGAAAAGAAACTGATGTGAATGTACAGTATATGTAAAGCACTGCCTAATTGCGTAATATAGATACCTGAAATGAATAAAAATAAACAGCCAGTGAAAAAAAAAAACAACAGTACACAAATAAAGATCAAATATGGGGGGAAAAAAAGAACAATACAAAGAGCACTGAATAAAATCAATTAAACTACTCTAAATACACCCCCTCCCATCAATAAAAAAAAATACCCTTAATACACCCCTTCCCATCAGTTAAACTACCCTAAATACACCCCCTCCCATTAATTAAAATACCCTTAATACACCCCCTCCCATCAGTTAAACTACCCTAAATACACCCCCTCCCATTAATCAAACTACCCTAAATACACCCCCTCCCATTAATTAAACTACCCTAAATACACCCCCTCCCATTAATTAAACTACCCTAAATACACCCCCTCCCATCAGTTAAACTACCCTAAGTATACCCCCTCCCATCAATTAAACTACTCTAAATATACCCCCTCCCATCAATTAAACTACTCTAAATATACCCCCTCCCATCAATTAAACTACTCTAAATATACCCCCTCCCATCAATTAAACTACTCTAAATACACCCCCTCCCATCCATTAAACTATCCTAAATACACCCCCTCCCATCAATTAGACTACCCTAAATAACCCCCTCCCCAAAGAAAAAAAACACCCTTTAAATAATCTTTTTTTAAAAAGAAAATTTTATTTGCAAGCCAATTTTTTTTAAGCGGTTCATTGGAGATAAAAACAGATTCTGTTTCAAAGAAAAGTTGTTAATGGCAAAATCTGTAATACCCACGGCAAAATCGGTTCTGACAAAATCACCCTACTCATCCTTCATCATCACCCAATCTAGAGAGAAGATTAAGGCACAGCCAGGAATAAGGATAACATACATTTCAAACTTACAACTGAATGGCAAAAAAACAAAACCCCCCAAAAAAGAACAAAAAATGACTGCTAAGGTGGGAGATAAAAGAAGTTCCTGTCTTTTGTGATGAGTAAATGACGGCTAAGAGAAAAGCAATGTAACACTGGAGGCAGTAGGAAAAAGGGTAACAAGGCATGAAATTATCTTACACCATCTCATTAACGTCTGGGCTGGAGAAAGGGATTGTTCATGCATGCAGGTCCCTGCAGGGATTATAAAAAGACTACTAGTCTGGGTTAGAGCCTCAGGTTACCAGCAGTGTAGGGGGCAATGTATTAGCTCCATGTAATTATGGCTTACCTGTACAGATGCTACTAGCGTGGCTCACCAAAAGTACATACATTGTACTAACAAGTATTTTAAAACAGGAACTTCTGGCTGTGCTGCAGACTTCATACTGCTTTCATATGTCTCCACTGAGATCATTTAATATATTTTAAAAATTGCAAGGTTTACACATTTAAAAAGTTGTTAAAAAAAACGTCATCAACCAAACTGAACCCACTTTAGGTCATTAAGCAAAAGTTGTACTTATTTGAGTCCATGTTGACATCCTTTATTAAAGTTGACCAAGTTAAACATTGATGCACGTTGCACCAAATATCTTCAGACCATCTAGTAAGCAATGTTCCATCACTTGATACATCGTATCTAGTGTACCACCACCACATATTGTATTTGAACTAGTCAATTAAGTAGAACTATAGACAAAACTTTTTTTTTTTTCATTTTGGATAGAGTAAAGGAGCGTTATAACCCCAGTCAGATTTTTTTTTGCTACCTGTATCCCATTGCGGAGACTTACCTTCACTTCCTGTCCTATAGCCAAGCAGGAAGTGAGAGGAAATCCCTACAAATTAAGGGAATTCCTTGGGGACCCCCAGATGACAGGAACTAGCATCCCCATTGGAAGATTTTCCTTCTATTATTTTTCAGGGACAATCCAAAATGTGGGATTTTCTTTTACTTTCATCTTCAATGATCATAGTAAACAGGACTAATAGACAGGGGGAAACTCCTTAATGGGGACACAGGCAGCAATAAAAACTGACAGGTGTTCTAATCCCTCTCCACTCTATCCAAAACTGAAAAAAAAATATTTGCCTTTAGTTAATTTCTGATGTGTTTCCTTCAGATAGGTACAGATAAAAAAGCTCACAGCTATGCATGAGTAAGGTATACATGAAATCTGTTATCTGCTTGAGAAAAGTTACTAAAATTCCAAGTATCCTTATTATAAACACTGGACAACATCATAAAAGAGGTCACAGATCTCAGAATGCATAGTATAGGCTGGAATATACAGTAGGTAGTTTCATGTGGTTTAATACAATAAATAACATCAAAACTGTCATGGCAGTATTCCAACACAATAATGACGCCAAACACACATCCAAGATGACCTCTGCCTTGCTAAAGAAGCTGAGGGTAAAGGTGATGGACTGGCCAAGCATGTCTCCAGACCTAAACCGTATTGAGCATCTGTGGGGCATCTTCAAATGGAAGGTGGTGAAGCGCAAGGTCTCTAACATCCACCAACTCCGTGAGGTCGTCATGGAGGTGTGAAAGAGGGCTCAAGTGGCAACCTGTAAAGCTCTGGTGAACTCCATGCCCAAGAGGGTTAGGGCAGTGCTGGAAAATAATGGTGACCACACAAAATATTGACAATTTGGACCCAATTTGGACATTTTAACTTAGGGGTGTACTCACTTTTGTTGCCAGCAGTTTAGACATTAATGGCTGTGTGTTGAGTTATTTTGAGGGGGCAGCAAATTTACATTGTTATACAAGCTGTACACTCACTACTTTATATTGTAGAAAAGTGTAATTTCTTCAGTGTTGTCACATGAAGAGATATAATAAAATATTTACAAAAATGTGAGAAGTGTATTCACGTTTGTGATATACTGTATAAACTACCCCAAATAGCTGATTTAAAAAAGTTATAAGCGTAGTCATTGATCCTTCAGATATATGTTTTTCCCACATTTACTAAACCTGCTGTAATAAACATACCTTCTATAGACCAGGAACACATTAATTAAAGCCAAAATTTTAAGTGGTTCTAAATGCATTCTATGCATTAAGGTAAAAAACCTTCTGGGTGCAGCTTTACCTCTCCTTATACTTACCTGAGCCCCATCTCGATCCAGCCATGTGCATGAGAGCAGCAGCTCTCCTGGGTCGCTCTCTCCTCATTGGCTCACACAGCAGTGGGAGCCATTGGCTCCTGATGCTGTCAGTCACAGCCAGTGAGTCAATGAGGAGAGAGCAGGGGAAAGGGCAGAGCCGTGCTCTGTGTGAATGGACGCACAGAGCACAGCTTGGGAGCGAGCCGGCTCAAGTGTTCCCATACCAAGGGACTTGCTATTGGGGGCACTGGGCAGTGGGGGGAGCCCGGACCGCCGGCATGGGACCCAAAAAGAAGAGGATCTGGGCTGCTCTGTGCAAAACCATTGCACAGAGCAGGTAAGTATAACATGTTTGATATATTAAAAAAAAAAAAAAAAAAACAACACTTTCCTTTAGAATCACTTTAAATTCATATATTCATTTCCACATTGTATTTCAGTTATTTCTAGCTTACTCATATTAATCTGAACTGTTTTGAAGTTTAATAACTTACTTTGTGAAGGATCCTAAACATTTACCTCCTTGAATTCTGTAACTCCTATTCACTATGTTCTGTGAGTAGGCACTGCTCTGTCACACATTTTACACAGCCTGCGTTCTGAACTACAGAGGTGCTGAGAGGAGGAGTTTCAGGAGGTGGGATCAGCACAGGAACCGCAGCTTACAGGCTGGGTACCATGGGATATGTAGTCCTTAGAAATCAAAAGAATTCCAAAGGAATGAGCAGAGGAAAAGCTGCAAAGCATGCAGGGAATCCAGAAAGTTTTGGAAAGAGATGATCAGCAGACAGAACTCACACCATGAAAAGAGATTTTTCAAGAAAGGTTATTGGATTTGAACTATTGTTTGTTTTGGTATTACAATACTGATGTTCTAAAATTACTATAGTGTATGCTGTGACTATAGATCAGCTTTAATTGAGCATCCATTGCCCTACATACAGGAGTAAGCTGTTAAGAATTTTAGGACTGAATTTTTTGCAATACTTTTATTAATGACAATTAAAATGAGTGTTTCTAGTTTCTAATTAAGCTTCTAGGCTAATAAATGAATCATTAAAACGAGTACAAATGCAATAGTTTAATGATAGTTATCTCATCAATGCTATAATTTTAATTATATAAAAACTACTACCACTATATTTGGAATAACAATTTTTTGCAGTACTTTGTGGAGCTCTTTTCATCAGACATAATTAAAAGTTAACTCTGAAATCCATTTAAAAATATACCTATGCAATCAGGAAGAAAGGCATTAAATTCACAATTTAAGAATCGTTTCTGCATTACTTTAATATGTACCCAAAGATGCACAAAAAATTATCTTGCAGGTGCTTTCAGTTCACAAACTAGAATAATGTTTATAGGTCCCATTTAAGAACCAATAAAGATGCATCCATCAAGGACATGTTCGAGTACATTTGCTCACACTCCCTGGCTGTTGTGTACTCTCGGCACACATGATGGCTCCCAAAGGTATAGAACCTTGCCCCTATGAGCAAAGGATTGCCAGCTGAGAGCGTTAAGTTCTTGGTTGGTCCTTCCAAAGCCAGACTTGGTATTTTAGATGATTACATTTATACTTTATTTTTATTTTATTTTAAATTTTGATACAATAATTGCAGTGATATACTGTAAGGGGAGCACTGGTAAAGCCAGTTTGGTAAAGAAAGGTACAGTGTGTTCCAGATAAGACAGCCTAATTAAGAACAATTATCACACAGCTGTATATTTTTATGGCAGTTACGTGTTGGTTGTGCTTTCAGATTCAATCTTCATATAAACCTATAATAGAAATATTCCTGCGCTACCCAATTGGAAAAAGAAAGAAAGAAGCTGGAGCGCACGTATGCGACTGGACAGCTGCACGCACCGAAAAAGGGCCAAGCATAAACCCAAAATTAAACAGAAATGAAAGAGGGGGGGGGGGGTTCTGGCTAGCGCAGCACCCCCCCCCCCTCTTTCACTTCATATAAACCTAATGAGAACTGAAACTTGTAGTGTCACATCATTTTTATGTATGGAAGCATAACAGAAAAGGCCACCTGATCAGCTGCATAACTCATAACTCAAAGTATATGCTCTTCAGAATGTTCAAATATGTACATTTCCTATGAAAGGGGATTTAATTTTCATCCAACCAGTAAATCTGTTGATTTTCTCTTTTTTGTAAATTTTTTTTATTGAAGTTGTATATCATACACAGAAAATAATAAAATACAACATAAAAAAAAAAAAGAGAATAAAGTAGCACATGCACCAGGAAACCAATACACAATGGATAACAATGTTCAAAGGAGATTTTCATAAGGCTGAGCTTGTTCCAAAAAAGAATGGGTTAACCAGGCTAAGTATACCTCTCAAGTACATGACAACAGTATATCAATGGGCATAATCATGGCTAGAAAATTATTGAACCATAATTTCCTATTTCTATGAACAGCAGACAAAATCCATGGTAGAGAAATTGGTACCACCAGCTTGGTAACAACAAGAAAGAAAAGAGTAAAGCGAGGAGAAGACTACAGGAAAGAGAAAAGAAGCAAGAGATGGTATACTTCACCCCACAATGCACCCTTATAAAACCCTACACGGGTAGACCACCCTAAAGTGATTTTCAAGGATATGCTTGTGGTTCCAATAGATGCCAGGAACGCCAGATCTTATTTAATCTTGGGAGCATGTTATTCAAATAAGCAGTCAAATATTCAGTGTTTATAAATGTCATGAATTCGTTTATATAAATCAATTTTTTTTTTTAATCAGAAAAAAGTTTTTATTTAGAGATTACACAGTATTGTGACAAATAGCAGCATATAATATGTCGCCAATACATACAGTGGGGATCGAAAGTTTGGGCACCCCAGGTAAAAATGTGTATTAATGTGCATAACGAAGCCAAGGAAAGATGGAAAAATCTCCAAATGGCACCAAATTACAGATTAGACATTCTTATAATATGTAAAAAAAAGTTAGATTTTATTTCCATCATTTACACTTTCAAAATTACAGAAAACAAAAAAATGGCTTCTGCAAAAGTTTGGGCACCCTGCAGAGTTAATATCTTGTACTGCCCCCTTTGGCAAGTATCACAACTTGTAAACGCTTTTTGTAGCCAGCCAAGAGTCTTTCAATTCTTGTTTGAGGTATTTTTGCCTTCTTCCTTACAAAGTCTTGCAGTTCTTTGAGATTCCTGGGCTGTCTGTCACGCACTGCTCTTTTAAGGTCTATCCATAGATTTTCAATAATGTTGAGGTCAGGAGATTGTGAAGGCCATGGCAAAACCTTCAGTTTACGCCTCTTAATATTTTTGACATATTATAAGAATGTCTAATCTGTAATTTGATGCAATTTGGAGATTTTTCCATCTTTCCTTGGCTTCGTTATGCACATTAATACACATTTTTACCTCCAATAGCCTGTTCAAGACCAGTTGATGTGGTGCTAGCCCTGGGACGTCTAGCCATGGCTGCCATATAGCGAAGAATTTTTTGGGAGCTTTTCTATGAAAATAGGTCAATTTTTCTCTAATGATCATGGAGTTGACCTGCTCTATCCATTGTCCCCTGGTGCAAATCCAGAATCTAGCTATGAATTTGCGTGCAACATAAAGTAGGCGCAAGATTGCCACATTTGTATTTGGAGTTAACATATCCTCTTCCAGAGCACTCAACAGACAGACAACAGGATCATTATTTAGCTGGTAATTATAAACCTGTGAAATTGTGGATATAACCTCCGCCCAATATCGGAAAAGCTTTGGGCATCTCCACAATATGTGAATTAGGTCCCCATCTTCTCGTTAGCATTTTGGGCATAATGGACTATCTCTACAACCCAATTTATGCTGAAACCAAAGGAGTGGCAGATAAACAGGCTTCCCATACTTCTCCATCTATATTGCCCACATCTCTCTCCCAGCACCTCCTACACGGCATATGCCTGTTTCCCTGTAGTGCACCTAGGAGTATGGAATAGACCCTGCCCTTTTTGTCAGAAGCCATGAACGCCTCTTCTATAATAGTATGATTTGTCAATGATAGGCCTGTGGTCTTTGCTTGAGCAGTCAAGGCATGTCTTAGTTGTAAGTATTTGTAAAATTGTTTCGTAGGTATACTAAAGTCTTGTATGTCTAGGAAGGTTTTAAGTACATTTCCATGATATATCTGAAAAATATATTTAATCCCGGCCTTTTCCCAAGCACTAAACCATTCCAGCTTCAATATCTCCTGGCATTGGGTATTGCGCCACAGTGGGGTATATGACAAAAAGCCAGTCACATTTAAAAGTGACTTAGTATATTTCCATAGCGTGTTCAGCAGATGGATTGTTGGTATGTCCGAAGGCAGATGAGGAAAGCCTTCCTCCAAATGAGCAAGGCAGAGTATTCTGAGTCTTCTTGGATAAGCATATTTCTAACTAAATCCAAGGGATCTAATAGCCCCCACCCTCCTAATTGTTGAATCTGAGATGCTATATAGTATGCTCTAGAATGTGGGACAGCCAAGCTTCCCTGATCCTTCCCCATTTGAAGGTAGTTTATCTAATGCAAGCTATCTTTTTACGTCAGATCAACTCCCGGAACTGTGAGTCTATTCGCAGGAACCACTTTCGCAGAATCCAAATCGGGGAGTTATTAAAGACGTACAGCAACTGGGGGGCCCATACCATTTTTACTAAGTTAATCCTCCCTGCCACTGAGAGAGGAAGTTTACACCAAAGAGAGCATTTTTCCGGAAACTTTGCAAGTATCGGTAATAAATTCAGGCGAATATAATCAGTTGGGTCAGGGAAATCAGTATTCCCAAGTATCTAAAATTGTGAACTGCCCTCGCACAATCCGGAAAAGGACAAGGAAGCGGGTCCAATGGCATTAACACCGACTTATCCCAGTTTATGGATAATCCTGACAGTTTTCCAAATTCGTCGATAAGTGTCATCACTGCCTGCATTGAAATCATTGTATCACCCAGATACAGGAGGGTGTCGTCCACATACAATGAAACAACTTCCAATCTCTGTCCTCTTTTAAACCCTACTATCTCAGGCGAAGCTCAGTTACGAGCAGCCAGAGGCTCCAGTGCCAGGGCAAATAGCAGAGGCGACAATGGGCACCCCTGCCTAGTGCCCCAGTGTAGCTTGAACGGTTCTGAAAATTCCCTATTTACTCTAATGCGAGCCAAGGGGCTCTCTGTGGACAATTTTGTGCCAACATCTTGGCCAATAATTTGACGTCTGATGTTAGCAGGGAGATGGGCCTGTAAGAGTCCGCCAGCATGGCATTCTTAGCAGGTTTTAGAAGAACAACAATAATTGCCTCATTCATGGATTGAGGCAGCTTCCCTGACTCCAGTGCCCTATTATACACTTTAAGCAACGTAGCCATCATTTGTTTTGCATATCACCCATACACCTCAGATGGGAGTCCATCTGAGCCTGGAGATTTCCCATTGGTCCAGAGAGGTCCAGCTCTCTGGACCTGGTTGGGAAAGGTTTCTTGACTCGATACAGAGAACATGTACCACTCATGTGCAAAATAAGGTGGGATTGGATGTCTTTTTCCTGAAACTCAAGCAGTTGATGGAAAAGAAGTCTAACCTCAGTTGGCATATATGTTTTTTTGACCGTTATTTAACCGCTTGCCGACCGTCAATTGACGGCCAGGCGGCGCGGCTCTCGTTGCGGGAGGGCGTCATATGACGGCCTCCCATTTAAACAGGGAATGCGCGTGATCGTCATGGAGACACCACTCGCCACCGAGGGGGGTGAACAGCCATTGGACATGGCTGTTTACCACGTGATCGGCCGTGATGAAGTCACGGCCGATCACAGATAGGTCCACCCCATTGTGCACGGCGCATGCGCGCGATCGCTGCGTGTGCACGTCGGTGGCGGAGTGTTCCCGGGGACACTACTCATCACCGATGCCGGTAAACAGCCATTGGCTGGCTGTTTACCCACGTGATCGGCTGTGATCCATTCACAGCCGATCATAAATGTAAACACAGAGCGGTAACTAGCTGTTACCAGCTCTTCTCTCCTCACACACCGTTTCCAGTGTGAGGAGAGAAGAGCCAGAAGCAGTGAGTTACCGATCTGTGTTCTGTAGTGTCTGCACCAACACCACACCTGTCCCATCGCCCCCCCAATTGTCATCTGTCACCCAACAGTCACCACAGTCACCCAATAAAGTGCACCTGTCACATAAGGGACTGCCATCAGTGACCGTCAGTGGTGCACCTGTCACCCATCACAAATCAGTGACCATCAACGGTGCACCTGTCACCCGTCAGCCATCACCCGTCACCCATCAGTGACTTCCAGCCATCACCCGTCACCCATCAGTGACCGCTAGCCGTTACCCATCGGTGACCGCCAGCCATCACCCGTCACCCATCAGTGACCGCCAGCCATCACCCGTCACCCATCAGTGACCGCCAGCCATCACCCGTTACCCATCACCTGTCACCCATCAGTGACCGTCAGCCATCACTGATCACCTGTCACCCTTTAGTGACCGTCACCCATCACCAGTCACTGTCCGTGGCCTGTCACCCATCAGTGACCATCGCCTGTCACACCGTCATCACTGATCAGTGAACGTCAGCTGCCACCCATCGCACAGTCCATCAGTGACCTTCACCTGCCACCTGTCACACCGCGTCATGTCCAAAAGAGTATACAGCAGTGAGGAGGCGTTCCAGATCCTCTCCATGACCGATGAGAGCAACGGGGAGTTCTCATCAGATTCCAATTCGGATTCTGAATCAAATTCGGCATTTGAACCAAATAGTGAATCAGGAAATGATTCGGAGGAAGAATGGGTCACTCTCAAAAGGGCACGGCACTCTGGAAACCAGGATTATATTCCCAGGCCCAGTACCAGCGCTGCCACCACCAATAGGCCCCAGGAACAAATTCCCAGGCCCAGTACCAGCGCTGCCGCCAGCGTTAGGCCCCAGGAACAAATGCCCAGTACCAGCGCTGCCGCTGGCAATAGGCCCCAGGAACAAATGCCCAGACCCAGTACCAGTCCTGCCACATCACGCCTGAGTACCAGCACAGGAAATTCCAATCCAACTACTGGAGTGTCACACCCCCCAAGAGCCAGGGCCTCTACATACATGCCAGATGGTCTTGCCAATCCAACATGGCTGCCTTCCAACTCGGCATCGCCAATTATCCCCCGTTCACAGCACTGCCAGGTGTGCAGACCAACACCCGAAATTTCTCAGAGATTGATTTCTTTCACCTGTTTTTGCCCGACACTATGCTGCAATTTATTGTGGACCAGACAAATTTGTATGCCCAGCAATATATTGCCAACAACCCCCAATCATCCTATGCCCGTCCTTTTGAGTGGAGAGATCTGAATTTGGAGGAGTTCAAAGTGTTTATGGGCCTCACCCTAAACATGGGGATTACAAAAAAAAATGAAGGACATGCCTATTGGTCCACCAACCCTATCCACAATATGCCCATTTATTCTGCCCTAATGTCCAGGTCCCGATACAAGATGATAATGCGCTTTCTTTACTTCAGCGACAACACCCAGTGCCCTCCCCACAATCATCCAAATTACGACAAGTTATACAAGATTCGCCCACTGATAAATTTCTTTTCCCAACAATTTGCAGAACTCTATGTCCCCGATCAGAATATTTGCGTTGATGAGTCCCTGGTACCCTTTTCAGGCCGGCTAGGAATAAAGCAGTATATTCCTAGCAAAAGGGCCAGATACGGAGTAAAGTTATACAAGCTATGTGAGAGAGCCACGGGATATTTGTATGCGTTCCGCATATATGAAGGAAAAGATTCCCAGCTCCAGCCCCCTGAGTGCCCGGCCTACATGGGCACAACTGGAAAGATTGTATGGGACCTGGCATACCCACTTCTAAACAAAGGATATCACATTTACGTTGACAATTTTTACATGAGCCTGCCCCTTTTCAAACACTTATACACTGCAAAAACCCTGGCCTGTGGAACCTCCAGAAAAAATAGAAAGGGCTTCCCACAATCTTTAGCGAACAAAAAGCTGCAAAGGGGGGAAAGAGCATCACTGAGATGCAACGAAGTGCTGGCCTTGAGGTGGAAGGATAAGAGGGACGTGCACATGATGTCCACCATCCATGACGACACTGCAATTGAGGTACAAAGAAGACAAGGTCCCATTGAAAAGCCAACATGTGTCCAAGATTATAATCTTTACATGGGGGGGATAGATTTTAACGATCAAATGATTCAGCCCTATTTGTCAATAAGGAGGTCCCGATTCTGGTGTAAGAAGGTAGCAATTTATCTCAACCATTTGGCCATTTACAATTCCTACGTAGTCTACACCAAATCCATTGAAAGCCCTGCCCCCTTCCTAAAATTCATAGAAGAAGTCACGTCCCTCATCTATCACCAAAGACCCCCCCCCCCCAAGAAGACCTTCGCTCTGAGGCTGTTTGCCGACTTCATAAGCGCCACTTCCCCTTCAGCATTCCACCATCTGAAGCAGGCCGAAGACGCCAAAAAAAATGTCGTGTGTGCACCAAAAAAGGATTTAGAAAAGATACCAGCTACCATTGTCCCCAGTGTCCCTCCCAACCTGGCCTTTGCATTGGTGAATGCTTCCAACTTTATCATACATCCATAAAATATTAGCCCATATTTTTAACCATTTCCCCATTTTCATCATCTGTGCTGACCATTTTCCATTCTTTCCCAAATAACCATGCCACTGCCTTCCATGTGAACTAACCCTGGCCTGTTTTTTGACTATGCCTCTGCCTACCGCTTGGACTGCTTTCATGTGAACTGACCCTGGCCTGTTTTGTGACTATGCCTCTGCCTACCGTTTGGACTGCCTCCACGTGAACTGACCCTGGCCTGTTTTATCAACTACTCTACTGCCTACCGCTTGGACTGCTTGCACGTGAACTGACCCTGGCCTGTTTTATGGACTATGCTTTTGCCTACCGCTTGGACTGATCTGTTGCCCTGCTACTGTAGTACACAGGGGTCTCACATATGTGAGGGGCTCCAGAATTGTTTTTCCGGTTGGAGAAAACAATTATTTTTGTTTTCTCCGGGTTTCGGAATTAGGGTCTGGAGTCCGGAGGCTTCATAGAGATTTGGGTGGGTCGAAGCCTCTACCCCTGTGCCCCTGTGCACAGGTCTTACCTGATTGTGGCCCTCAGCCTGCTGCTGACTTACTGCCACCATGCCCATGCCTGTCGCATGAATGGACCACACCGCTACCTGGACTATGCAAATAATTAGCTGTAGCAGGAGGCAGTATGTTTATGAAGGGCTGGAGAACGGTACAATAATGAGTGTCTGCAGTTAACAGTGTACCAGGACCAATATTATGGCTGTGCTGGCTGTCTCTGCCTGGACAATTTCTATGGACTGTGCTGTGCCGACTATAGACAATATTCCTGCCTGCTGCCTGGATAGTTAATATTGCTGTCGCTAAGCACCTCCCTGCCTGCTGCCTGGACCAGTGCTCTCCTCTGTGGATACTACTAAAAGCACAGGTAATGTTTTTTTTTTTTACTCTTTCTGCAATAGAATTTATTTTGGATTGTAATTCTTGGTTTGTGCATGCTATGTGTTAGAAATATGAAGGGTTTTCAAAAATGATAGGTTGCCAGGAAATTATATATGTCATTTATGCTCCTAGAACGCCTGATGGTGCTACTTGGATGTTGGGCCTCTGTATGTGGCCAGGCTGTGTAAAAGTCTCACACATGTGGTATCGCTATACTCAGGAGGAGTAGCAGAATGTATTTTGGGGTGTCATCTTTGCTACGTACATGCTATGTGTTGGAAATATCTGATAAATGGACAACTTTGTGTAAAAAAAAATGCGTTTTCTTTTTTTTCCACATTTTCCAAAAACTTCTGGAAAAAAATGAACCATTCAAAAGACTCATTATGCCTCATAGATTATACGTTGGGGTGTTTGCTTTCCAAAATGGGGTCATTTTGGGGGCAATTCCATTGTCCTGGTGCTCCAAGGCCTTCAAAAATGCAATAAGTGGTTGAGAAATGAGATGTGTCATTTATGCTCGTAGATCGCCTGATGGTGCTACTTCAATGTTGGGCCTTTGTATGTGGCCATGCTGTGTAAAAGTCTCACACATGTGGTATCGCTATACTCAGGAGGAGTAGCAGAATGTATTTTGGAGTGTCATCTTTGCTACGTACATGCTATGTGTTGGAAATATCTGATAAATGGACAACTTTGTGTAAAAAAAATGCGTTTTCATTTTTTTCCAAATTTTCCATAAACTTCTGGAAAAAATGAACCATTCAAAAGACTCATTATGCTTCATAGATTATATGTTGGGGTGTTTGCTTTCCAAAATGGGGTCATTTTGGGGGCAATTCCATTGTCCTGGTGCTCCAGGGCCTTCAAAAATGCAACAGGTGGTTGAGAAATGAGATGTGTCATTTATGCTCGTAGAACGCATGGAGATGCTACTTCAATGTTGGGCCTTTGTATGTGGCCAGGCTGTGTAAAAGTCTCACACATGTGGTATCGCTATACTCAGGAGGAGTAGCAGAATGTATTTTGGAGTGTCATCTTTGCTATGTACATGCTATGTGTTGGAAATATCTGATAAATGGACAACTTTGTGTAAAAAAAAATGCGTTTTCATTTTTTCCCACATTTTCCAAAAACTTCTGGAAAAAAATTAACCGTTCAAAAGACTCATTATGCCTGATAGATTATACGTTGGGGTGTTTGCTTTCCAAAATGGGGTCATTTTGGGGGCAATTCCATTGTCCTGGTGCTCCAGGGCCTTCAAAAGTGCAATAGGTGGTTGAGAAATGAGATGTGTCATTTATGCTCGTAGAACGCATGGAGATGCTACCTCAATGTTGGGCCTTTGTATGTGGCCAGGCTGTGTAAAAGTCTCACACATGTGGTATCGCCATACTCAGGAGGAGTAGCAGAATGTATTTTGGGGTGTCATCTTTGCTACGTACATGCTATGTGTTGGAAATATCTGATAAATCGACAACTTTGTGTAAAAAAAAATGCGTTTTCATTTTTTTCCACATTTTCCGAAAACTTCTGGGAAAAAAATGAACCTTTCAAAAGACTCATTATGCCTCATAGATTATACGTTGGGGTGTTCGCTTTCCAAAATGGGGTCAGTTTGGGGGCAATTCTATTGTCCTGGTACTCCAGGGCCTTCAAAAGTGTAAATGGTGGTTGTGAAATGAGATGTGTCATTTAGGCTCGAAGAACACATGAAGATGCTACTTCAATGTTCGGCCTTTGTATGAGGCCAGGCTGTGTAAAAGTCTCACACATGTGGTATCGCCATACTCAGGAAGAGTAGCAGAATGTATTTTGGGGTGTAATTTGTTGTATGCATATGCTCTGAGAGAGAAATAACCTGTTAATATGACAATTTTGTAAAAAAAAAAAAAAAAAAAAAATCTTCATTTTGCAAAGAATTGTGGGAAAAAATTACAACTTACCATGCTACTTACTTAATACCTTGGAATGTCTACTTTCTAAAAAGGGGTCATTTAGGGGGTATTTGTACTTTTCTGACTTGTTAGTGTCCCAAGAAATGAGATAGACCATCAGTACATCTGTGTGATCAGATGTGATCAATTTTCAGTGATTGGCAGTGGCGTCTCCAGCTTTCAAATTTAGGGGGGGCACATGGGGGACAGGGACAAAAGTAGGGGGGCAATTATAAAATGTATATATATATATATATATATATATATATATATATATATATATATATATATATATATATATATATATATATATATCCTGGGGCCCTTTACTATGACCCCACAACGGGCCCTTTCACATGTTCTGCAGTGAGCTCCCTTCCTACTGTATTGGGGTCCCCCAGGGTGGCAGAAAACAAGAGATATATGTCACCAGCATATCAAGAAAATATAAGGATCCAAAGCAGTGGGAGAACTATCAGGGTTGCAAAGGTTGTCTTGCCTCCGGGCCCTGGTGTTCTGCCACTGTGGGGTTCCCCAGCCTCCTCTTGCTGTCCTGCCCCTGCTATTGACAGCGCTGGTCTGGCATCTCTTGGAATTTACAGGCTGGTCCTCCTGTCCTAAGGACGGGAGAATTCAGTCTGTTTTTTCAGTAACTGAGTCCTGGTGGAGTCCTTCCTGCAACTCGCTCTTCTCCCTGCCAATGAGGATGCAGGTGAAGGAGCAGATCGGGCGGACGTGGTTGTGTGAACGCTCGCATTATGCAGTGTCAGCAAGCAGGGGAGGGGGGAGGAATCACCCGCAGGAGCTGACTGGGGACTCTCTCCCTCTTAGACATTGATTTTTTGTAAAAAAAAAAAAAATTTTTTTTTTGGGGGGGGGGGCACATGGTGGGGCACATGGTGGGGCACAGCATAATGTTGGGGGGGTCAGGGCCCCCTCTGGCCCCCCCCCTAGGGTCGCCATTGGTGATTGGCACCATAGTTTGTAGACTCTATAACTTTCACAAAGACCAAATAATTTACACTAATTTGGGTTATTTTTACCAAAGATATGTAGCAGTATAAATTTTGGCCAAAATTTATGAAGAAAAATTACTAATTTGCAAAATTTTATGACAGAAACAAAGAAAAAGGCATTTTTTTCACAAAATTTACGGTCTTTTTTATTTATAGCACAAAAAATAAAAAACCTACTAGCGATTAAATACCACCAAAAGAAAGCTCTATTTGTGTGAAAAAAGGACACAAATTTCATATGGGTACAGTGTTACATGACTGAGTAATTGTCATTCAAAGTGTGAGAGCGCTGAAAGCTGAATATTGGTCTGGGCAGGAAGGGGGTGTAAGTGCACTGTATTGAGGTGGTTAAGAGAAAATGTTAACCCGCAAGGGTTAAGGGTACAAATTTTTCCCTCATTTGAGGTACAAATGGGAAAAAAATTTGTCGGATTGTTCCATGGCCATGATGGAGATGCTAAGGGACAAACACAAACTTGATCTATTAGATTTGGATAGAGAAATAAAGGCACTACGCACGAGTGGCAACCAGTTGTCTTAATGTCCCGAGTTCCAAAAAGGAGAACAAGATCTAATTCAACACCTTGAAAAATATAACAAAAATGTCATCCTTAAAAAAGATCAGAAATTCCATAAGGACAGATTGGCATTCTCAGTTGTTTATACGTACAAGTGGCAGAAAGGAGGTTTTTCCAATAGAAGAGGGCATACATTTAGACTTCAGCAGAACCAAGATGTTTCAGTATATAAATCGGATTGTGACTTGTCCATCTCTTCCTCTGTTTCTTCTCTGAGATCACAGCATATTACAAAGCAAGGGACCCATAGCAGGGGACGTGCACAGAAACGCAGTAAAGGTGGGGAGTCTAGCACACAGGGAGAGATTAACAAAAAACGTAATGTCTCCCCACAGAGGTCCTTACAAGGCTCTGGTCAGGTCAAAAATACAATATCCCCTGTAGAAATAGAGGTTGAGCCAACAATAGATAGTATGCAGTTGTCTATGTTTAGTGATGAATCAAGGACTAATTTGATTACATCAAAGGAATTGGGAGCTACTCCCAAAACAAATTCAACTAAACCAAGTACTAACTCAGGTCAGACCTCTTTAGGTTTGGGCCACACCCCTCATACCCTAACAACACATTGCCAATGGGCAAGATGGACCCATTTGTTACCAAACACACACCAATTAGGATTGGATATTGTTAACCTTTCCTCATATCCTCTGTCTCCTGCTGAGATAGAGGTTGGGTCTCGGTTTTTGCCCATTGTACAAGATCGATAAATTCGAACTAACAAAAGATCTGCATCTATTCGCCAGAAACTTGACATACAAGTTCATCTCTGATAAGGATAGGGGTGGACGCGAGGTGGGTGATGAGGAGTTATATAAAGGTTTTAAGGTCCAAGATTTCCGCAGTTTGAAAATAAAAATCCAGTTGCGTTGACGAAAATGAGGGTTACGGTGGTGATGATCATACTGTTTCCTCCTCCTCAGATGAGGAGGATGACAGTATTGAGATCATACCAGATACATACACATTTAAGGCCAAATCGACCAAGTTTCCACAACTACAGACCTGTCCTGCGGTTTGGGCATTTTTAAAGCAAACGCTTAAGTCTGTTGAGGGGATTATTTTCCCTCCATGATTTGCGAGTAATCTTACTCACGATCAACAATCTGCTCTCAGGAATATTACTCAAAATGACCAGATCGTGGTCAAACCAGCCGATAAAGGCGGAAATGTAGTCATCCTGGACAGAGTTCAATACATTAGAATGTGTGATATGATTCTAAACAATCATGAATGGTATCAACCAGTATCTAGGGACATACTCACTGACTTTCGTACACAATATCGAACCATTTTGACTGAGGAATACCAACAGGCCCTTATTGACAAGAACCTGTTTGAGTATCTAGAAGTCAAATGGCCACTTATACCGACCTTCTACGCCTTGCCACAGATTCATAAAAACCTTCAAAATTCTCCCGGCTGACCCATAGTGTCTGGCATTGGATGCCACACTGAAAAAGCCAGTATATATGTAGATAGACAACTTAGAGCCTATGTCATCGGGCTTTCATCCTACCTCAAAGACACCTTGGAGTTACTAAAAGTTATCGAGGGCCATACCATCCTTGCAGGTGCTACTTTGGTAGCTATTGATATAGAAGCCTTATATTCAAGTATACCCCATGAGAAAGGCATTGAGGTGATCTCTGGCTTTCTACGTGAGCAAGATAGAAACAACTGAAAGTTATGTAACTTCGTAGTTTCTCTCTTGAAACATATTTTGACGTCTAACGTCTTTTTGTTTAATGGGTCCACCTACCTCCAGGTACAGGGGGTTGCGATGGGGACTTCCGGTGTCCCATTGTATGCCAACCTGTACCTGGGGGGGTGGGAGAGGACCCTTTTTTCAGATGACGGTGCCTCGATGTACCTCCGCCACATTCTCCTCCATCGATGATGTACTGGTCATCTGGACTGGAACTACCACTGAGCTCTCTGAGTTTATGACATTACTGTCTAATAATCAATACAATCTTAAGTTCACGATGCAGTCAGACACTAAAAGTATTCCTTTCCTGGACCTACGACTGTTTATAGACCCAGATGGATCAGTACATAGTACACTTCACCGCAAGAAAGCCGCGGACAACACTATTCTGCATTACTCAAGTGCTCATCCCCATTCACTCGTATGTAGCATACCCTTTAGCCAGTATTTGAGGCTACGACGGAACTGTGGAAAAGAGGAAGATTTCGAAAAGGAAGCAAAAGCTCTTTTTGAACGCTTAAGAAATAGGAGGTACAGCAAAAAGGTACTGAAGAGGGCCTATAACAGAGCGAGGTCCAACAACCGAGAGCAACTGATCTTTAAAGTGAAACCCCAGATACACTCCAAAAACTCATTACTACATTCAGTGCACATCAAAACCTTTTTCAGACATTAGTAACTCAAAATTGGCACTTCCTTTTTGAAGATCCAATTATCTCCAAATACGTTTCAGATCGTCTGGAAATTGTATATAAAAGATCACGATCGGTGAGAGATAGCCTTGTTAATAGCCACCTTCCATCCCCATCTCTGTTAGAGGGAGCTGTGGGAGGTAATGGCACCTTTAAATGTGGGCAATGCAATCAGTGCCCCTGGATAAGAGAGGGCACAGGCTGCCTCTTGCCCAGGGGTGGCTTTATGAGGTCCAGGACATATGCTGATTGTAATACGATCGGGGTAGTCTGGCCACTTGCACATGTGGTGCATTTTATATCAGAAAAACTAAGCGGACTTTTGCTAGACGTATCCGTGACCATCTATACTACCTCGACACAGGACTACTGTATACACCAATATGCAAACATGTAACCATGGTTACGACCTGTCCTTCATTTCATTTTTCGCACTTGAGGTCATACCACAACAGGAGCGGGGTGGTGACTTTGACAAGAAAATCCTCCAAGAAACTAGATGAATTTTCAATCAGAGAGCCACCCATCCCCCGGGTATGAACACTGCATTATCCTTTAAGTTATTTTTATAATGTCCAGTCTATGTATTATCGTTTATCTGTTTGCGCTACCATTATGGTTGGCATTCTTGGGAAATAGATATACCAGGATTTATAGATGTGTCACAGAGCTGGCTCACATAATTTTCTTCCCCATTGATATTTCCATACCACCGTTGTTCATTATTGTTATTATTTATGTATCATCTTTTCAATACATGCGCAATCCAGGGGACCTCTGCACCGGAAGCGATGTTAGCGTCCCTTCCCCAGTCCAGTTTTTGGTTCTTTCTCTTTCTTATTATCATGATATATATATATATATGAATAGCATTATGTTATAAATCCACTCCTACAATTCTCACAACTGAATTTAGATAGCGCTGCACTTGAGACTTATACATTTAGCTGTCCATGTGTTTAGCTGGGATGCCATTGCATCTTAATACACATATGTACTACTATATTTTAGACCTCCTTACTTGCACACATGGTTCAACATCCACAAGACCATCCAGGCGACTTTGACATCGCCTTTTTGACACGGAATGCTGTTTTCTCTTACCAATGCTGTGTGGGGATCAATGTCGAATCGCTAGTATGTGTCCCGTGTTTTCTCCCTCATCATAGTGCTTTTGTTGTAAGAAACGTTTATTCTCAACTAGTTGGAGTTCTACCTGCCTTGCCATTGATTGTGAGGCCAGCCCGGCCTTTTTAGTGTCATCAGTAGGATTGTCTACATAGGCCTCCTCCATTCTTGCCACTTCCCTTAGACTTATGTGTCTCCCACTCTTTGTTCAATGTTTTAATACTCTGAATAGTGTATATAAATTGACCCCTCAAGAAGGCCTTAGCTGTATCCCACACCACCCCAATGTCTGCTGAGTCAATTTTGAAGTGAAAGAAGGATGTTAACAACTCAGGGATGGGGTCCGGTTTAGGGAATAGAGTTAACCAGAGTGGGTTTCATTTCCAACAAAAACGTCTTGGAGTTGTAGGGAATTTTAGGTCCACTCAAAAGGGGGAATGGTCTGAAATATGCCTGGGTTCATAGTGGGAATCTGCCAATAGATCTATAACAAAATGGTTACCTAGGCCCAAGTCTAGTCTATCCTAGATAATCCATCATATGCAGCCAAATGACATGAAAACATCTTAGTAGTAGGGTGTCTTAGCCTCCACATGCCTATGATCCCAAGCTCTCTCATTAGGCGAGAAAAGGGAGTAGATTTCCCAGGGGAAAATAAATTGTGGGGATTAGAGGATATTTTATCCCAGAGAATGTCTAACAAATTATTATAGTCACCCACCGCTGTGAATGGTGTGTCAGGGTAGTGGGCCATAAAACTCGCCAGTATTTTGAGAATGTCAGCTGAAAACGGCGGAGGTATGTACACCCCTGCAATTATACAATAAACTCCAAACAATGTACATAAAATAATCAAATACCGACCATTTGGATCAGTGAGCACTTGTTTGCATGCAAATTGGGTCCCCTGTTGCACAAATATGCTCACACCCCTAGAATAGGTCGAGTAGGTGGCATGATATTGGTAGGCAAACATTTGTGGCGACAGATTATGAGGTGTAGCAGGTGACAAATGAGTTTCTTGCAGGCATATAATATCCACCCTCAGGCTTTTTACATTTCGAAAAACAGCTAAGCGTTTCACAGAGGTACCAAGTCCTCGAACATTACAGGACAAGATCTGTATGGTGTTAGCCATTAGAAAAAGCAAAAATGAACAATGAGCAGCTACCAGACCAACTTGTGGCGCCATAGTGTGCCCCACCATCATCCAGGGATGAGGCATTTGTTCACATATCTATAGGACATCCGTAGAAAGAGTAACACAAAAAATAAGAAAAAAACTAAAGAAAAAGAAGCAAACTATAAGTACTCTATGTGGACCACCGCAACAATTCTTTCGAATCCAACTGTCTGCTTGGGACTTCCATGGGGGGAACAGTGGAAGTTCAAAGTTGTAATGTTGAACCTCTCCAGCAGCAGAATATTTCAATGAAATATTATTAAGAAAAAGATTGCCATTTGTATTCCGCTT
The DNA here is from genome assembly GCF_042186555.1 of Aquarana catesbeiana. NCBI lineage: Eukaryota > Metazoa > Chordata > Amphibia > Anura > Ranidae > Aquarana > Aquarana catesbeiana. The sequence goes on from NC_133326.1 coordinate 322,024,112, forward strand.
ACCCTCCAAATGGTGGACAGGGGACTCACAGTGTATCATGACACGGCAGGCCTTGGAGGCATACGTTCTCACAGTGATCTTTCTTCCCTGTCGAGCCATTGTGTTGCAGCATTAGGTTTCTCAAAGAAATGTGCCCCCCCATTGGCCACTAGACTCAGTTTCGCTGGGAAGAGCATGGCGTATTATAGATTAAGGTTTCTGAGACGCTGTTTTACATCTGTAAATTTTGCCCTCTGCTTTTGCACTTCCGCAGAGTAATCCGGAAATAAGGAAATTTTCGTGTTGTCCATGACCAATGCACCACTCATGTTTCTTTCCTTAGCCAGGATCGCATCTTTGTCTTTATAATTGAGCAGTAGGAAGGTGGATGGCCTGGAGGTAGGGGGCGCATGGGCACTCTATGAGCCCCCCCCACTGAAAACATGAGAGTAAATGACTCTTTGCCATTTTGAGCAGCCAGGCTTCAATAAATGCAACAGGTTTTTTCCCCTAAGCCCTCTCTGGTATACTTATGGCCAACACATTATTGGGCCTCATCCTATTTTCTAAATCATCCAGTCAGGCAGCATGTTGGGGAGTCATCCCATTCTGTTTGACATCTCTTAGCAAGGGCTCCATGTCATCCTCCACATTACTGACCCATCCCTCTAGGGCTGATATTCTTTCCCTCAGCTTTTGAAGGTCATGCCTAATAAAAGAGACATCGGCTTTCACCCTTTTTATTTCAGCTGTCAGGTCGGTTATGGAGGTGTTGCAGGTAGTGACCGCCGCCATGATGTCTCTCAGCGTGGGTTCTGGGCCATCCCCATTAGATAAGGAAGGTGCAGGGAAGGGGAGATTTTGTGCACTTTCTGTGTCCCACTCTATCTACAACCCGGACGGTTCCTCCAGCGGTACCATTATTATTATTATTATTATTCAGGATTTATATAGCGCCAACAGTTTACGCAGCGCTTTACAATATAAAAGGGAGACAATACAGTTATAATATAATACAATACAATACAATAGGATTAAGAGGGCCCTGCTCAGAAGAGCTTACAATCTAATTACCATGTCATCCGCTTCAGATTGTTCCCCTGAGATATCTTCCATGTATGAGGAAGAAGCACGTTGTGCCTTCGGGGTGGATTAAGCAAATAATTTCTGTGCTGCCTCCTTATATTTGTCTTTCGACGAGCATTGTGTCCGGACACCATCTTGGAATGCCAGGTCCAGGAAAGAGCGGGCTTCTTTCAGCCTTTTAGCCATTCAATTGTGCAGTATAAGCTGCCCAAGAGATGCTCCCGTACTGTGCTAAGGTGCCGGCGTTGTTGCCATATAGATCGGGTATGTCAGCGGGTCACCCTAAGGATAAGAAGCAGTATCTTCGGCGGAGAGAGAAGTGCAGACGTCTGGTTACATCCGCTGCTCGGCCATGCCCCCCTTATATAAATCAATTTGAGATGAAGGCAATGCTGTTTCAATTCAAAAGCAATCAGACACAAAGCTGCCATTAAAACATAGTTGATCAACTTGACAATAGTTTTAGTCATGTTTGGTAAAGGTAGTCCCAGTACAGCGACTGCAGCAGTGTTAATTTTGTGGACTAAAATATTTTGTTGACTCAATTAATACTATTATAGTGGACTAAAATACGGCTAAAATTAAAACAACTGAGATGACTAAAATACGACTAAAACTAAAATGGTCCTTTTTAGTCAAAAGACTAAAATTCGACTAAAACTAAAATGGCATTTTAGTCAAAAGACTATGACTAAAACTAAATTGAAATTTGACATTAAAATTAACAGTGCACTACTACATAAGAATATGTAGGGGGAATCTACTAAGCTGCTAAAAAAATAAAATAAATACGAAAAAGGCTTTTCTTATTTTTTTTCTTGATATTTAATGTTGGTAATATATTCAGGTAATATGTGCAATGGCATTACAGCCAATAGAGTTTACAGTTTTTTGGGTTTTTATATTTTCAAGTTGTGATTCTATTTGTCAAAAAGCAATATTTTGGTTTGTTTATGAAACTTGGTTTTATTTATAAAGACGTTATATATCACAACGACTAAATCTATGTCTGTAGTGCATGTTCAAATTTGAATACCATAAACAACAATATGTTACTAGATTTTTACTCCAGGAGATTATAATGAGTTTGGCAAATTCTAAAGAGATGCCTAAATAATGCATGAAAATTTAACTAAACCCATTAGATTTTAGTCGACTAAAATGTACCGGAGATTTTAGTCAACTAAAATACGACTAAGACTAAACAATTCAGATGAGTAAAATACGACTAAAACTAAAATGGCACTTTAGTCAAAAGACTATAACTCAAACTAAATTGAAATGTGACGTCACAATTAACACTGGACTGCAGTAAGGATCTAGTATTCTTTCAAAATGGACACATTTTTGAGCATTCCTAATACTTATGAGGTATGTCTAAAAAGTTTGGTGAATGGTATCAAAACACAAACAAAACAGAAGATACAAATAATTTACCCTTATTGGCCTTAAAAATAATCGTCATCCTTCACAACACACTCATGGCAACGTTCATAAAGCTTCCAGGAAACTGTCAGCAAAGGCCTCTTTAGGAATAGATCGCAGAACCGCTGTTGCACATTCTTGGATTGCCGCCACATACGCAAAATGTGTGCCTTTCACGATTTCTTGACTTTGGACTTTTGCAAGTGATTCTTTTTGGGTCACAGGGAAGACGGTGAACGCCATTCTATCGATTGCCACTTAGATTACAGATCAGACTGGTAGCACCAGATCTCATTCCCTGTGATGATGGTTCATAGAAAGGATGGATCCTGGTCACACATGGTAATGAAATCTCCAAAGGTTTCTATCTGTCTTGCTTTCTGTTCATCTGTCAGCTTATGCGGCACAAACTGGGAACAGATCTTTCGCTTACCCAAATCTTCGCGGACAATGGTGCGCACCTTGTCATTACTAATGACCAATTCCTCCGCCATCAATCGTAGAGTCAGTTGCTGATCTCGTGCCAGCATTTGACCCACCCACTCGATCATGCCTGACATTCTGCTGGTCGACGGCCGACTCAAACTTTCTTAGTCGTTTGCTTCTGGTCGCAAAAGCTTTTGAACCAGTTGAATACACATTTTATGCTCACAACCTCTGTCTCGTACACTTGCACTAACATTTCATGCGTCTCTGTCGATGTTTTCCACAATTTGTAGCAGAACTTGATGTTCACTCATTGCTCCACTGCACTGTGACCCTACCTCTCACACTGACTATGTTTGACTGCCCGCAGCAGGTTTACCCTGATGGTCCTGTGTACCCCACGCTAGGTGGCGCTTCTCAATGTGTCTTTGAATAGCCATGTGCATGTGTGCGCACCTGGTCCATGTGGCTGTTGAGTTATCGGACCATTCAACAAACATTTTAAACACGCCTCGTATGATATGCTGTACCTTCTGATTCACTACATCCCCAACATGTAGATGATAGAGTAGGATTGATAGCATGTAGCATTTCAGGGGTATGGTACCAGTAAACATTTTTTTTTATTGGTTCTCTTTATAAAGGGTACATAAAGATGTTTAATTTGTGTTATCCCAGTTCTAGCGTTCTTCCCAATATACGTTAGCATTAGTCTGTTGTTTTTCAAAAGAACAATCTCTCCTATAAATGTATCAGTTAGAGTGTTGAGACAAATCATTTACCACTGACAGGGGTGCTTACATGATCACCTTTTATTTATTCATGTAAAACCTTTAACCTAAAAGAAAAAAATGGTTGCTGTACCTACTTGTGTAACTGCAGTGTGTGCTGGAGTCTGGCTTCAATTTGTTAGTGGATTTAAAGGTTCTGATACATCTAACACTCCTCTCCCCCTAGACTGACAATGCTGCTGTTTAAATGTGCCCCTGTGCTCCTTCATCCAGAGTGAGGGCACTGTAATAAAGGAGATGTGTTACTAACCAGATTATCAGGTGAAAACAAAGGGAAAAAAAGCCTAAAAAAGAAAATGAATGCAGCCACTACATCTAAGGATTGGTAAACTGCAATATATTACACATTTGGCTTTGGGTTTAATACTGCTTTAGATTCTCACATACAATTGAATGAGCCAGGAGTGATCTTTCCCCCAGCAGACGTGAGAGACAACATAAATTGAATACAGTTGTGCTCAAAAGTTTGCATACCCTGGCAGAAATCATGACATTTTGGTATTAATATTGAACATATGACCGATCATGCCAAAAAACTCTTTTATTTAATGATAGTGATCTCATGGACCCATTTATTATCACAGAGTTGTTTTGGCTCCTTTTTAAATCATAATGTTAACAGAAATCACATAACGTGGAATCAAAGGAAGGGAGTTTTGTTAAGGATTTTAACGGTGCCACATATAAACAGGTACAGAAATTTCTTAAAAAGTAAACATTTTATTACAATAGTACATTACAAAAACATAGGGTACATAGAGGAAACAGCAGAGTATTTAACTGATACTGGCCATAGTATCCAATTTCTATGAGATGGTCACTGATGCATTTCACATCCCTACATGTTTCACCAACATTGGCTTCCTCAGGGGATTGTATGGTCACCAGTGTAAACAATGGCTCTAGTGGTAATAGATACATAAACAATAAACATAGCAAAATACACATTTCAAATTGTGTGTCATGGTTCAAAGCCCTCCCAGCCTATAAGTCCCAACCAACTTACCAAAGGGAGCCTGGTAGGATGCACACACCCAGGCCCAACCAGTAAACGTGACAGAGAAGTTCTGTGTGGCCACAGGTGACATACAAGGGCCAGGCTGTATCGAAGGTTGAAAGAGAAAATTAATATAATTGAACATATCATTGTTCAATATAGGGGGCTAACATAGCCTCAAAAATACTTACATAAACTCTGCTTATAACGAGGTATGGGTGCAGGGGCACCCATAATTCATTTTGCAAGTTGAAAGTGTACATCCAGCACAGGACTGTCCACTATGAAAAAAGATGCAAAGCAAATCAAGTATACTAAAGGAATATGGATCGATTGAAAACAAAAGTAAGTGATGTTGGTGAGGTTGAATGGTGAATGGGTAATAATTGAAAAGAAATGGACGGGAGGGAGAGAAAGAGGGAGGAAAAAGGAATTAATTGAGGAGACAAGAAATTATACTTGAAAGACTGGGAGAAGCCCAGAAAAAAACAGAACCGAAAAATACATATTTGCATCTATTCATAACAAAGGTCAATTCATACATAGTAGGGAAAGCTGAGTTTACCTTGCAAAGGATAAGCACGCACAATGGTCGCCCCTGTCATCCAGCTGGTGTGAGGCTGGACTGGCCGGCCTTATAGACCCCCCACTCGGTCGGCGTCTGGCGTCAACCGACCGAGAGCGGATGTGTAAAAACCACTGCGCGTGCCCCGGAGGAGGCCATCTGTTTGCCCACAAATACCAGTATGCCCAGCGGCAGGAGTGGGCTGTCACGTGACGCATGCACGTCACTTGACATGGCTGAAAATTTAGGCGGAAAACAGGAGGAGCTGCCCTCCGCAAAGCTAACCAATCGGCAAAGAGGGTGGGGCTAAACAGAGGAAAAAGTAAAAGTTGGCCAGAGAGTCACATACGGCACAGTACACAGCGGTTGAAAACGGGCGTCTGTCCCAAAGGGACAGAGGCCCGGGGCGTCCGTGCAGCCATGGACAGCCAGGGTGGAGCCCAAAAAGGGTCACTGAGGCAGAAGGAGGGAAAAAGAGGCGGGGAGGCAGAGCCAGTGACAAGAAGTGTTTGCCCCAAACCAGTGTACCAACTGGTGTGTGCTAATCCTGTCAACTTGAACCACGACACACGGTACAGACATAGGGCAATATAACAACAAAACTATGATACAGCATACCAATATAATTCTAGAATATTGAAATATGACAATTTTATACATTATATATATGAAAAAACTATATATATAACCTAAAGAGTACACTATATAAATAGATACAGTAGCATCACTCAACTAAGCCAGAGTGGTAAACGGCCTGAGGGGATATAGACTGTGGAGAGGGAGGAGGGGTTGATAATTAGGGAACAAAGCTAGGTCAAAGTGCCACTGAATGTACATAGTGTAAAAAGACAGTACACAAATACAGTATAAGAAATAATTTGAAACTTATATATTCATTCAACCCTGGATGTTTCGTGGCATCCAAATTGTGGATCTAACGAGTCTCCAATTGTAATAACATGCAATCAATGCCTCCGCTCCTCACATGTAAGGGTAGATGTTCAAGGGCGGTAAATGTGATCATGCTGGGATCAAAATCATGTTGAAGCCCAACATGTCTACTGATAGCAGTAGTCATAAGACGTTTGAAAATAGGGATAATGTGGTCCTTTAAGCGCTTAAAAATGGGCGCTTAGTCTTGCCCACATAAAAGCATCCGCACAAACATTTAGCTAGATATACCACACCGACTTTGTGGCAGGTAACCCTATGTTTAATAACATGAGTTAGACCATTTGGGAGAATAATATCCTGGCCATTGGAAATAAAACAACATACATCACATTTCCTGCATGCAAAAGGGCCAGTTTGAGATGGATGGTTGCGAGCCTCAATAGAATGACCATGGAATGTTTGGCCTTGGTATAGACAAGGTGATACACACAGGTTGAAATGGCAATTAAAGGTTCATTTCCCACATCTGTGGCTTTTTAAATTGCTATTAGTGTCTGTGTATAAATAGTCAATGAGTTTCTTAGCTCTCATGTAAATGCACGGAGCAGGCTGGATACTGAGTCATGAAGAGCAGAAAAGAACTGTCAAAAGACCTGCATAACAAGGTAATGAAACTTTATAAAGATGGAAAAGGATATAAAAAGATATCCAACGCCTTACATTTGCCAGTAAGTACTGTTAAATCACTTATTAGGAAAGTGGAAAATTTGGGGATCTCTTGATACCAAGCCAAGGTCAGGTAGACCAAGAAAGATTGCAGCCACAACTGCCAGAAGAATTGTCCGGGATACAAAGAAAAACCCACAGGTAACCTCAGTAGAAATACAGGCTGCTCTGAAAAAAGATGGCGTGGTTATTTTTAAGGATCACAATACGACAATACTTGAACAAAAATGATTTGCATGATCGAGTTGCCAGAAAGAAGCCTTTACTGTGCCAATGCTACAAAAAGGCCAGTAAGGCATGTCAAGGTGTTGTCAGGAATATTATAACTGGGCCCTTCCCTCAGATCCCGGCGGTGGAATTATTTCTGTTTTAAAACAGACAAACGGAGGCCAACACATTATCAGCGCTGCCAATGCACAGAAATAGAAGGAAATGTGTAAATCAATTAAGAAAGGGAATCAAGACCTTTTTTTAGGTACAGAAAAGAAAATACCATGGGATCATAAAAATGAAAACTGGGTACAAAACTTGAAAATTCTGTAAATTTGTGAGGTAACTACCACAAAAAAAAGACATAAGTCAATAAAGTCATTTAAGAACAACAAAAAACACACACAGTTGTTAATTATCTCATGGAGTAGGCAGTCAATATTTTAGGAATGTACAAAATAGCAATGAGGGGAACTCTGCGCCGCTGGCCAGTAAGTTCAAAGGAAACAATGTATTGGTGTAGAAATGTTATACTCTTAGCTCAGGAATGTAAATAATTTGTAAAATTGCAATAGAGGGAGATTGTTCTTTGAATAAAGTTACGCTAAGAATGTTTTCATAGTTTCACAATATTCTTGTGTGTCTTCATTCATAGAAAATCTCCTTCTGGTGCAGCGTGGTTGAAAGCCAGAAATAACACAACATTTAAAGTGTATCAAATGGCCAAAATTGAAAATCATATTTTCATTTCCACATTGTATTTCAGTTATTTCTAGCCTACTCTTATTAATATGAACAATATTGAAGTAAACACTGCTGCGTCGCACATTTCACAGAGCCTGCCTTGTGATCTACTGAGGTGCTAAGAGGAATTTTGGAAGGTGGAGTCAGTACAGGAGACAGCTTGGAGGCAGCAAGTTTCCATGAGATATGTAGTCCTTAGAAATCAGAAGAAAACAGCAGTGGAGAAGCTGCAAAACACACAGGGAATCCAGGAAGTTGCGGAAAGAGATGGCCATCAGACAGGCAGCAATCATAACATGAAAGGAAAGCTTATATTGGATTGACAACATAACTATTGTTGGTATTGCTATTACAATGTTGATGTTATCAAATGAAAGTGTATGCTGTGACCATAGATTTCCTTTAAGAGATAAATATCACAAAAAATATTTGAGTGCATTTACTACTTTTGAGTGGCCATAACTTTAAGGCCACCCACCTTATATTGAGTTTGTCCCCCTTTTGCAGTGAAAACAGCTATGACAAGGCATGGACACCTCTAGACCTCTAGTGACCTATGGCTCCTGCCGCTCTCAGGGTTTCCTGTGAGACCAGGAAGAGTGAGCAGCACTGCTGCAGATGGGACAGCGCCGGATCGGTGGAGCAGTCAGGTAAGTGTTTAGGCAGAGGGCACAACAAGCGGTGAGACACTTTTTATTGCAATGAGGGGAATGCATTAAAGTAAATTAAGCTAAGATTAAGAACACATGGACATGACTGCAAACTAGCAAGAGGAGAGATTAAAACTGATCTTAGGAAGTACTATTTTACCAAAAGAGAAGTTGTTGCTTAGAATAGACTTCCAGCAGAGGTAGCAAATCAGTCAACAGTAAGTGGATTCAGACATGTTTGGAAAAAAACATAGATCTACAGTATACTCTAGACAAAAAAGTGGAGCAAAAGCCAATAAACCCAGTTAACCCAATAAATAGAGAAGATTTAGAAAAATATAATAAAAATAATGTCACTGTATTCCACCAGTGCCTGGATGGACTGAAGAGGAGGGCCAGCTGGGATAAGCACAGTACACTCCTGGGAAGAGCTCAGGCACGTTCAAACAAGAGCCCAAACCCACTGAGCTATCCTGCAGCTGTTACAGGCGGCAGAGGCAGTTCTTGCTTAGCATGTAAGAAAATGATGTTCTGCAGGGCGGGGAATGCCTTTGCCAGTTAGGATTAGATATGGCACCTCTCCACTTTGCTGCGCAGCTCTGCCAGTTAGGGGTTGGAAAGGCAGGGACAAGATTGTGATCTACCTGTCACCTGCCTGCAGGAAACAGGTAGAGCGCGATCGACAGGTTGCCAGCCCGTCAAGGTTGTCCATGCTGCTGTAGTGATTTATTATTGTCAGTTAAAAAAATGTTATTGACAGCGGAAACTACAGATAAGAAACTTTGGAACAGGTTCTATTATATTTTTTTTATATGTACAGTATCTCACAAAAGTGAGTACACCCCTCACATTTTTGTAAATATTTTATTATATCTTTTCATGTGACAACACTGAAGAAATGACACTTTGCTACAATGTAAAGTTATGAGTGTACAGCTTGTATAACAGTGTAAATTTGCTATCCCCTCAAAATAAGTCAACACACAGCCATTAATGTCTAAACTGCTGGCAACAAAAGTGAGTACACCCCTAAGTGAAAATGCCCAAATTGGGCCCAATTAGCCATTTACCCTCCCTGATGTCATGTGACTCATTAGGGTTACAAGATCTCAGGTGTGAATGTGTAAATTTGGTGTTATCACTCTCACTCTCTCATACTGATCACTGGAAGTTCAACATGGCACCTCATGGCAAAGAACTCTCTGGGGATCTGAAAAAAATAATTGTTGCTCTACATAAAGATGGCATAGGCCAGCGAACCTTGGCACCCCAGATGTTTTGGAACTACATTTCCCATGATGCTCATGCACTCTGCAGTGTAGTTGAGCATCATGGGAAATGTAGTTCCAAAACATCTTGGGTGCCAAGGTTCGCCATCACTGGCATAGGCTATAAGAAGAATGTCCTGAAACTGAGCTGCAGCACGGTGGCCAGGACCATACAGCGGTTTAACAGGACAAGTTCCACTCAGAACAGGCATCACCATGGTCGACCAAAGAAGTTGAGTGCAGGTGCTTAGCATCATATCCAGAGGTTGTCTTTGGGAAATAGACGTATGAGTGCTGCCAGCATTGCTGCAGAGGTTGAAGGGGTGGGGGGTCAGCCTGTCAGTGTTCAGACCATATGCCGCAAGCTGCATCAAATTGGTCTGCTTGGCTGTCAACCCAGAAGGAAGCCTCTTCTAAAGATGATGCACAAGAAATCCCGCAAACAGTTTGCTGAAGACAAACAGACTAAGGACATTGATTACTGAACTATGTCCTGTGGTATGATGAGACCAAGATAAACTTATTTGATTTAGATGGTGTCAAGTGTGTGTGGCGGCAGCCAGGTGAGGAGTACAAAGACAAGTGTGTGTTTGCCTACAGTCAAGCATGATGGTGGGAGTGTCATGGCCTGGGGCTGCATGAGTGCTGCCAGCACTGGGGAGCTACAGTTCATCAAGGGAACCATAAATGTCAACATATACCGTGACATACTGAAGCAGAACACGATCCCCTCCCTTTGGAGACTGGGCCGCAGGGCAGTATTCCGACATGATAATGACCCCAAACACACCTCCAAGACGACCACTGCCTTGCTAAGAAGCTGAGGGTAAAGGTGATGGACTGGCCAAGCATGTCTCCAGACCTAAACCCTATTGAGTGTAGCACGGCCCCCTTGAGGACTGCTTGGATTTACCTGTTCTTCTGTATCGCCATGACCCTGTGAACATTCCAACCCACCTGACACTCTGGGTTCAGACACCTTCCACAACACCTTTAACCCTTTTGCTGCCAGGCCCTGTGTCCCATTTTGTACATTGAGGTGGCCAGACCATTTTTGCAATTTTTCCTTTGCTTTTTTATTTTTCCCTTATAGCTTTCAGAGTTTGTCAAAGACCACCCAAACCATATATTTTCTGAAAGCACGTGATCAGTAGAATAAAAAGAAGGTGCTACTGATTTTTTAGAACCCGCAATATTTGCACAAATGTTTATCAAACCAAAATATTTGAAAATAATACACTAAAACCATTATTAGCAGATAAAAACACAGTAAATTTTACAAAATTCCTACTAAATATAAAAGCTTAACATGTATTGAGTTAATAAATAACAAATATTTGTAAACTTTTCAATTGTGCCTTTTTGCGAAATGGTGAAAATTTTACGCAAAGGTGTAAATATCCAAATTTCTAAAAAAATCTGGGGTTTTTATTTTTCCCTTACAGCTTTTAGAATTTTTGAAAGACCCCCAAAACCATATATTTTCTGAAAGCATATGACCTCTAAAATAAAAAGAAGGTGCTATTGATTTTTAGACCCCGCGGTATTTGCGCAAATGTTTATCAAACCAATATATTCGCAATAAACACTAAAACCATTATTAGCAGATAAAAACACAGCAAATTTTACAAAATTCCTGCTAAATCCGTACTAAATATAAAATATAAATATAAAAGCTTAACCTGTATGGAGTTAATAAATAACAAAAAAAAAAAATATTTTTACATTGCGCCTTTTTGCAAAATGGTGAAAAGTGAACGTACGGAAAAATGTAAATATCCAAATCCCTGTAAAAATCTGAAGGTTTTAATTTTTTCCTTACAGCTTTCAGAATTTGTAAAAGACCCCCAAAACCATATACTTTTTGAAAGCATATGACCTCTAGAATAAAAAGAAGGTGCTACTGATTTTTAAGACTCCGCGGTATTTGTGCAAATGTTTATCAAACCAATATATTCTCAAAAAATACACTAAAACCATTATTAGCAGATAAAAACACAGCTAATTTTACAAAATTCTTAAAGCTTAACCTGTATTGAGTTAATAAATAACAACATTTTTGTAAATTTTAAATTGCGCCTTTTTGAGAAATAGTGAAAATCGGAGGTACACAAAAGTTTTAGAGACTCTGGAGGTTTTCCTTTTTCACTTTCAGCTTTTTTTGTAAAAGAAGCCCCAAACCATACATTTTCTACAAGCACATGGCCAGTAGAACAAAAAGAAGGTGCTACTGATTTTTAAGGTAGCACGATATTTGCGCAAATGTTTATCAAAACAATATTTTTGCTAAAGATACACTAAAATCATTAATAGTGTACATAAACACAACATAACTTACGAAATTCCTGCTAAATTGCTACTAAAGCATCATTCACATGTGGCATACTAAAGTGTACGCCCATGGAGGGCCATGTTTACCCGCACAGGAATGCAGAGGTGTTCCATGCATCCCCGTACAAGCAGTCCCATTTATGTCAATTGGGATGCAATGGCTGCACAGGCATAGCCGCTGTTTCCAATATGACATCCGTGTGGGTGTGTGTAGATGACCCCAAACTCAGACAGTGTGAGCTCAGGGACTTGCATGCGAACCTACATGGATGTAAAATTGGGAGCAACGGCTTTGTTCGTGCAGGTGCTACATCCCAAATGACATCAATGGGACTGCCTGCACAGAGATGGACGGAACACCTGTGCATCCCTGCAAAGGTATGCTGAGTATGCCCTGTGTGAACAAGGCCTTAGGCCCTTTTCCCACAAGCAGACTGATGGGATATGCCTGTCCGTTTTTTAGGCAGGATCCAATCGGACCATCTATTGTTATCTATGGAGAGGCTGATGTAAATGTGTCCGTTTACACCCGCCTGCATCCGATCCTGTCCAGTCCACTAAAAACAGAGGGATCCATCCATCTAGTACAGTGGTTATCAACCTTCCTAGTGCCGTGACCCCTTGATAAAATTTCCCAAGTTGTGGGGATCCCTAACAGTAAAATTATTTTTGTAGCGTGGGTTGTCAGCACCCAAGGCAAGACAAGTAATTTGTGCCCCTAACCCAGTCTCTTCCACTCGTACAGTATTAAAACCCCTTATGGTACATTTTAGGATGTACCACTCTTTCTCTTTGTTCTCCTTTCTTTCCCTTTCATCTCTCTCTATCGTAATTTCTTGTCCCCTCCCCATCCCTCTCTCTAGCCGTCTTGTTCTCTCTCTTATTCTCTCTCTCCTTTTTTCTTTGTTCCTCCTCCTGTCTTTCTCTCCCTTCCATGTATTCTCTATTTTTATTCCTTCTCTTACTCCTTGGTGGGGAGTTGGGATGAGTGGCAGTGCTGGGGGGAGTTCTGATCAGCCAACTTGGGTGCTCTTGACCAAGGTCATCTGCTGATCTGAAAACTGTAGTGGGGACTTTTAATGGCAACTCTAATCACAGGTTCACTGTGTCTCCGACTTTGTGGTGTCTCCCATCAGTGACACCTGTGCCAAATCAGGAGATAGGGTCTCCTCCAGCCTCTCCCACTTCACATTCCTCACCAGTCAGCTGAACTCTAGTCTCTGTCCCCCAGCCACAGCATGAACTGAATGGGCGGCTGTGGGCTCCAGGCACAGCCCAGCTGGGTGGGCGCAAAAAGGCTGGGGGAGCAGCATGGGCTTCAGGAACTGCCCAGGATTCGGTGACCCCTGGCAAATCTTCGTTCAACCCCCGAGGGGGTCCCGACCCCCAGGTTGAGAACCACTGATGTAGCAGATCAGATCTGATGATATCTGATGGATCTGGACAGGCGGTCCATTTCCATCCGACCTCCCCATAGAGAACAGTGAGCGGATGGAGATCTGTCATCTGCCTGCTCAGTGGGGATCAGTAAACAGATCCCCCGCTGAGCAGGTAAATCTGATTGACAGAGTCCGCTCCATGTGAAAGGGGTCTTACCAGGAGCGGCTGATCCATTAGGGGCGCTGGGGTGCTGCCCCTCCTACAGGGTGCCAGACTCATACGTTTTCATGAGTTTTTTTTTTTTCAAACCACATGATTAGCCTGAGTCTCTAATTGGCTTGAAAAAGGTTGGGCTTGAGGCATTGCACCCCGAACACACCTACTTGTGACAATAGCAAATTCATATTCACTATTGTCTTGTGGCCTCTCCTCCTGGCCAATCAGGATGGATAGAATGGATGGGGTCAGTGCGGTGGGGGGGGGACCGTCACCATGGAGGGGTGAGTGCATGGGGGGGCGTCACCATGGAGAGGTGAGTGCAGGTGGATCTGCGGAGTCTTACTATGTTTGAAAAAAAAAACATTTTTTTTACTTTTTATTTTATTTTTTACAGTTATTTTTTACTTTTTTTTATTTTTTGTTTTTTGGGTTTTTTTGGGGTGAGGGGATATCAGAGGTCTAAACAGACCCCCATATCTCTGTTTCTGAGACAGAGAAAAGGACTGAAGATAGTCCTGTTCTCTGTAGCACTTTACTTGAATGAATGAGGAATTTGTATAGAAATTCCATTAATTCAGAAAATGACAGTCTGATACATTGTAACACTCGCGGTTACAATAATCAGCTGTCAGTGGATATAGCAGCTAATGCTGCCTATATCCATCATACAGGTGGGGGTGGTAAACACATGTTTACAAAGTGTGACTTGTGTGACACGTCACACAAGTCAAGTATGTTTATAGTATATACACTTTTGCTGGAGTAAGTAATGTGGTATTAATACACAGAAAAGGGGAATTGGTCAGCCGAGTGCTGGATAACAGTGCTGGATAACAGCCCACACTCGAAAGAATACCGTATTTATCGGTGTATAACACGCGCCGGCGTATAACACGCACCCCAAGTTTAGGAGGGAATTTTAAGGAAAAAAACTTTTAGGAGAGAAGTTTAAGGAAAAAAAAACTTACATTTAAATGCCCATCAATGCAGCATTATCGTGTCTATCTGCAGCCTTGTCAGTGCAGCCTTGCCCCAGTGTCCAGTGCAGCCTTGTCAGTGCAGCTTTGCCCCAGTGCAGCCTTGTCAGTGCAGCTTTGCCCCAGTGCAGCTTTGCCCCAGTGCAGCCTTGCCCCAGTGCAGCCTTGTCCCCAGTGGTCAGTGCAGCCTTGTCCCCAGTATGTCCCCGACATACACAAGTTTAGTGTGTATTTTTAAATATGGCGCCGCGGAGTTCGGAGAGACTCGGCGGCGCTCCGGCGGCGCTCGTTCAGCAGAACACAGTGACTGGGCGGAGCCGAGATACACATAGCCGAGGGTTCTCGGCTCTTCTCGGCGCCGTTCACAGTCACGCCCAGTCCCTATGATGGACATAACAGAGGTCCAATGGCGGGACTGGGCGGGACTGTGAACGGCGCCGAGAAGAGCCGAGAACCCTCGGCTATGTGTATCTCGGCTCCGCCCAGTCACTGTGTTCTCGGCGGCGCTCGTTCAGCTGAACGAGCGCCGCCGAGTCCCTCCGAACTCCGCGGCGCCATATTTAAAAATACACGCTATGTGAATGTCGGCGGCGATCGCTCCGATAGATCACAAAATAGCGGGGATCGGCGTATAACACGCACCCACGATTTTCCCCTGATTTTAAGGGGAAAAAAGTGCGTGTTATACGCCGATAAATATGGTAATTCCCCTAAAAGGCAGCTTAACACAGTACAACAGCACAAAAGCACAATTTACATATATGTACAATGATTTACCACTTAAAGCATAACCTGTAAAGGGAGTAAAAGGTTAGTTATCTAGGACAGGCAGTCTCACACTAAAAGGAAACCCCAGGCCAGCCTATTCAACCTTTATATCCTAATGAGAGATCAGACAAATAGGGGATAGAGTAAGGCCCTTTATATGGTAATACCAGCAGTGTCCAAGATGCATGCTTGATAGTCTTCACCGGCAATTGGAGTTCATTAGATTGTATCCGATAAGGCACAGTGGTGTGGTAATAGCAACGGGGCTTAAACAAGCTAGTGATACTCCTTGAAGTGGTTTTAAGTAAAGGTGTCTATGTACTGTGTTCCAAATAGTAATGCAATAAAGTGTTCCCAAGGTAAAGGTATCTGTACACAATGTTTGGATATAGTAGCAAAGAAGGATTGCAAAGGATGGGCTATTGCCCTCTCACCAATGACCAGACCAGCTTACACGCTGCAGACAGCGGCCCTGGAAGAGAAGTCCTTCAGCAAACGGCTGGTGATGACCCACGGCTAGTAGACTGGTGATGACCCAAGTGTAGATCTGCTGGGTAGGTGCCGTGTGGATGTCCGACGAACAGCAGGCAGGTTTAAGCCCTCTGGAGCCAGGTTGGAGTCACTCGTTCACCGTGTGGAAGGCTGCAGCCTCTCCCCTCCTGCACAGGGGGATATCCGCACAGCAAGGCCCAGGAAGAAGAGAACGCAGCACAGATCTACGGGCCCTTTTATAGTTCCTCCCAGAAGTCTCTTCGGGTGGTAGCAAGAAAACTGGGATGTATGGTTCAGATGTCATATCACACAAAGGAAACACCAGTCTGAAAGACTACTAATCCCACAATCTTTTCTGGTCGGGCTCAGAGATATGATGACAGTGACTGGCACCCAGCACTAGAGGGATATCTCTATAGGTAAAGAATGATGGGGAATTTACCATGTTATGATAGTAGTCCACATCTCTACATCAGCATCTGTGGGGCATCCTCAAACGGAAGGTGGAGGAGTGCAAGGTCTCTAAAATCCACCAGCTGCGTAATGTCATCATGGAGGAGTGGAAGAGGACTCCAGTGGCAATCTGTGAAGCTCTGGTGAACTCCATACCCAAGAGGGTTAAGGCAGTGCTGGAAAATAATGGTGGCCACACAAAATATTGATACTTTGGGCCAAATTTGGACATTTTCACTTAGGCATGTACTCACATTTGTTGCCAGCAGTTTAGACACTGATGCCTGTGTGTTGAGTTATTTTGAGGGGACAGCAAATTTACACTGTTATACAAGCTGTATACGCATTACTTTACATTGTAGCACAGTGTCATTTGTTCAGTGTTGTCACATGAAAAGATATACTAAAATATTTACAAAAATGTGAGGGGTGAACTCACGTTTGTGAGATAATATATATATATATATATATATATATATATATATATATATATATATATACCGTATTTATCGGCATATAACACGCACAGGCGTATAACACGCACATTCATTTTAAGAGGGAAGTTTCAGGGGAAAAAAATTGTTTTAAAATAAGGAACTTTGAAGCAAAATAAGGGTCAGTGTCCATCTGCAGCCTGATCAATGCCCATCTGCAGCCTCACAATTGCCATCAATGCAGCAGCCTCACCAGTCCACATCAATGCAGCAGCCTCACCAGTCCACATCAATGCAGCAGCCTCACAAGTGCCATCAATGCATCAGCCTCACCAGTGCCATCAATGCATCAGCCTCACCATTGCCATCAATGCATCAGCCTCACCATTGCCATCAATGCAGCAGCCTCACCATTGCCATCAATGCAGCAGCCTCACCATTGCCATCAATGCAGCAGCCTCACCATTGCCATCAATGCAGCAGCCTCACCATTGCCATCAGTGCAGCCTGATCGATGCCCATCTGCAGCCTAGAGGGGACAGGGAGGGGGGCGAGATGAGCGCCAACAGATTACATACAGTGAGACTCTCCTATGATAGACAGAACAGTGGTCCAATGGCGGCCCAGGAGACGGGACTTTCTATTACAGAGACCGCCAAGTAAACAGGCGATTCTCACTATATGTAGTTTGATGGTGCTCGTCCCGCCCCCCTCCCTGTCCCCTCCGAGGCAGCTAAAATTGGCGTATAACACGCACACACTATTTGCACCCAATTTTCATGGTGAAAAAGTGAGTGTTATAGGCCAATAAATACAGTATATATATATATATATATATATATATATATTTATAAAGAAATCTGTGTGCAGTCCATGATCATGTCAACCATATTAAAAAACAGACTTAAGCAGCCCGTAGATTAGTCAGTTGTGTTTTTTTGTTCAACCAGTGGGTTGGACAAGAAAAACTGACTTGATTCGCCATCCACAGATTCTAGGTGTATGGGGGAATCTTCCCCACTGTGCCATTCTATGTGAATAGCCTGCAGTGCCTGCGGTCCTGATTGAGCAGGGAAAACCTGACAGGGTGGTTGTATAGACATCAATCGGTAGATCAACTTCTGTACAACCACAGTACCCACACAGATCGAAATTTGTCTGTTCCTTGCTGAACCAGCCAAATTTAAATCCACGCATGGCCAGCGTTAGGGTTCACATACAATTTTATCTGTAATTTGCAACATGAAGTACTTTTTTTTTTTTTTTTTAAGAGATTGATAATAGAACAGGTAATTGGTAGTTAGACGTAGATGGAGACAGGTGTGTCGTTGAAGACAGGGCTATCCCTGCAGCTCTCTGTGACAAAGGTAAGAGCTCCCTACATAATTTGGAGAATGCTTATAAAATTTTGCATTGGCATTGGAATTAGTAGTATCTCGTAAAAGCAGGTCATGCAGAAGTGAGAACAAAGGAAGGAAGAAAGAAAAGAACAGAAGAAAGATAGGAAGGAAGGAAGGAACTGAACAGGCATGCCCAGAGCAAAGTTGATGTGGTGACACAGGGAATAGAGTGTGACAATTATGAGTGTACTGAGCTTACTGTATGTTTAGATATGCCTTCACCCACTTTAGAATCTGTTATCTTACGTGCAGACAAGCCTTGTTCAAGCACTGCACCTATTCTACATCTACTGTAATGGTTTGTTCTGGTATGCCTTCTGCAATGTCTGTAATTTAATTCCAAGATGTGTTTTCCACATCTTTTCTACATGTGGGCTGGACAAGCCATGAAGTTATGCTTGTGGTATGTCACCCACCAGAGAGATTCTACAGCTCGTCAGTTGCAACACCCTCCTATATGCAGAGTCTCAAATTTTTGCCTTCTGTAAATTCAGAATCAGTTTCTTTATCTTTGGATATGTTTTCTACAGCTCATGTTCTGATATGCTTTCTATATCTTATACTTCAAGTCTAAGGCCTTTATGGCACCAGATCTTTTGTTCTGTATAGCTACTAAATTATACTTTTTGGAAGCACACACATAGCCATTATCAGGTGCTACCTTTCCAAGGACATAAAGTATACTTATGTGTGCACAATTCAAAGAAAATGGCTTTCTTTTTGTGTAGATCAGGGGTGTCCAACTCAATTTCATTGCGGGCCGCCTCAGCATTATGGTTGTCCTCAAAAGGGCTTGTGTCTATACTATATACTATAGTATACCATACTACTATATATTTCTGCAGGGCTTATTTTCTCAGGGAAACGGTGCAGGAACTCAACCATGCCCCCACCATACCGCATCGAACAGTGGGTATGGCCAAGTTGCAGCGGGATGATCCTAAAGAGGTAATAAATACTAGCAATGAGTTATATGCAGAGTTCAGGGATGCACTGCACGTAGAGTTTTGGGGTGCGCTGCGTACAGAGTGCAGAGTTCAGGAGTGCACTTGATACAGAGTGCAGAGTTCAAGGGTGCGCTACGTACAGAGTGCAGAGTTCAGGGGTGTGCTACATAAAGAGTGCAGGGTTTAGGCCTGTGCTATGCACAGTGTAAAGGAAGCAGCTCTCTTTCACAGGCTGTTCACATCTCACTTCCACCCTTCCCCTGGGTGCGAGGGCCACATGAAATGGCCTGGAGGGCCAGATTCGTCTCACAAGCCTTGTGTTTGACACATGTGGTTTGTATAGTCGACAAAGTACATGTATATACACATATTGGGGAACATGAGGAATCTGTACAACATCAGTTATCAGAAAATGCATATCTGTCTGCAGAAAACAAAGTTGATATGAAACTCTGTGAGCATGGATCCCCTTAACTTTCTTGACCACAATTCCCTGGGCTTCCATCTTCTCCTGGACTCCTGGATATGTACAGGAGATGTAAGTTTCAGCCTCTCCTGCTTTCCTGTGCTTAGGGGGACCACCCTGATGGAGCATCTGTGGCCGAGCTGGCTAGCTGTGATCAGGTACAGAACCACCCTACATCAGAATCAGTGTATGGGCCATAGAAGGACATAATAGCATGCAGCATCAATCTAAGACCTAGTCACCTTTGTGGATATTGTCCTGACAGTTTGCTCAGTACAGCCTTTGAAGTGAGGTGGCATTGCTCACAGCTGTCTGAACTGTTTTACCATAGTCATCTGTAGCTGTACTTATGTGGAGGCAGTAGAAAAGAATGGTATTTACCAGAGCTCCTCACATGGGGAGATGGGCTTTGCTGCAGGACAGCTCCCAGGTTGCAGCCCTCTAACACACCAGTGCAGGCACAGCTGACTGAATACTGAAGAGGCTATGAGAACAATGGGTAAGCAGGAAGCAGTAGTGGGTCACTAGTAACATGGTGACAAGGATGGACAGGCTCAAGGAAAGTGAGACAGTAACAGCTCTGAAATATAGGGAACACTGGTTCACTGAGAATAGAGTCAGGTACAGTGCTGAGGTATGGAATTC
Source organism: Aquarana catesbeiana (assembly GCF_042186555.1). Lineage (NCBI taxonomy): Eukaryota > Metazoa > Chordata > Amphibia > Anura > Ranidae > Aquarana > Aquarana catesbeiana. Next base: position 322,044,385 of record NC_133326.1, read on the forward strand.
ACAAAGTACACTGATGCACAAAGGAAGCTGACTCACTAAGAGAATGAAAGGCACACAGAAGCACAAATGTAGGAGTTCACTGAAAGTAATGATGCAGGCAGCTCAATAAAAACACTGTAGAAAATACTTTAGCTTTATTGGTATATGATATGCACACAAATGCAGGAACGAGAGGAGCTTCTCAAAGTGAACTATACACAAGGGTACGGGCACACAAGGAGCTGCTGGAAAGAAACACAGGAACACACTAGGAGTGCAAAGGAATCCAGAAGAGGCACTGGAAATAGTAAGTGGGTCACATGGATCCTTGAAAGCATGAATTAAGCTTCAGGAGACACAGTGACTCCAGCAGCTAGCGTACTGACTTGGTTGAATGCCAAACAATAGGTACTCTAATGCCGTGTACACACGACTGGACTTTTCGACTGGACTGGTCCGACGGAACGAATCCTCCGGACAATCCGACCGTGTGTGGGCTTCATCGGACCTTCAGCGGACTTTTTCTATCGAAAATCAGACGGACTTTAGATTTGGAACATATTTCAAATCTTTCCGATGGACTCGAGTCCGGTCGAAAAATCCGTTCATCTGTATGCTAGACCGCCGGACAAAAAAGGACGCAAGGGCAGCTATTGGCTACTGGCTATGAACTTCCTTATTCTAGTCCCTTCGTACGTCATCACATTCAAACCAACTGACTTTTGAACGGAGTTTAGTCTGTTCGTGTGTGGGCAAGTCCGGTCGTCCGAAAGTCTGTCGTAACTCCGTCAAAAGTCTGTCTGAAAGACCGTCTGACCTTTGATGCTGAAAAGTCTGCTCGTGTGTACGCGGCATTAGACAGTGGTTCTCAACCTCAGTCCTCAAGTACCCCCAATGGGTCATGTTATCAGGTTTTCCTTTACTTTGCACAGCTGCTTTAAATCAATATCAATGACGTGGTATTGATAAGAGCTACAGTGCCTTGCAAAAGTATTCACTCCCTTGGCATTTTTCGTGTTTTGTTGCCTCACAGCCTGGAATTAACATGGATTGTTTGAGGATTTGCATCATTTAATTTTCAGAACTTGCCCACAACTTTGAAGATTTTTTTTTTTTTATTGTGAAGCAAACAACGAATAGGACAAAATAACAGAAAAGGTCAATGTGCATAACCTTTCCCCCCTTAAAGTCAATACTTTGTAGAGCCACCTTTTGCAACTATCACAGCTCCAAGTCACTTTGGATAAGGCTCTATGAGCTTGCCTCATCTTACCACTGGGATTTTTGCCCATTCTTCCTTGCAAAACTGCTCCAGCTCATTCAAGTTGGATGGTTTGTGCTTGTGAACAGCAATCTTTAAGTCTGACCACAGATTTTCTATTGGATTGAGGTCTGGGCTTTGACTAGGCCATTCCAACAGATTTACACGTTTCCCCTTAAACCACTCAAGGATTGCTTTAGCAGTGTGTTTGGGGTCATTGTCCTGATGGAAGGTGAACCTCCGTCCTAGTGTCAAATTACCGTATTTATCGGCATATAACACGCACTTTTTTCCCCTGAAAATCAGGGGAAAATCGTGGGTGCGTGTTATAGGCCGATCCCCCCCCCAATTGTGTGTGATCGGAGCGATCGCGGCAATTGCCGCGATCGCCGCCGACATACACAGCCGTGTGGAAATTCAAATACGGCGCCGAGACTGCAGGGACTCGGCGGAGCGGAGCTACACATAGCCGAGAGTCCTCGGGTTTTCTCGGCGCCGCTTACAGTCCCGCACATAGGGCGGGACTGGGCGGGACTGTAAGCGGCGCCGAGAAAACCCGAGGACTCTCGGCTATGTGTAGCTCCGCTCCGCCGAGTCCCTGCAGTCTCGGCGCCATATTTAAATTTACACAGGGCTGTGTATGACGGCAGGGATCGCGGCGATCCCACAAAGCTGCACGGGGGCAAGGCTGCACGTGGGGGGCAAGGCTGCACTGGGGCAAGGCTGCATGGGGGCAAAGCTGCACTGGGGCAAGGCTGCACTGGAGAAAAGCTGCACTGACAAGGCTGCACTGACATGGCTGCACTGACATGGCTGCACTGACAAGGCTGCACTGACATGGCTGCACTGACAAGGCTGCACTGACAAGGCTGCACTGGGGCAAAGCTGCACTGACAAGGCTGCAATGGACACTGGGGCAAGGCTGCACTGACAATTCTGCACTGGGGCAAAGCTGCACTGACAAGGCTGCACTGACAAGGCTGCAATGGACACTGGGGCAAGGCTGCACTGACACTGACAAGGCTGCAGATGGACACCGATAACGCTGCATTGATGGGCATTTTAATGTAAGTTTTTCTTCCTTAAACTTTACTCCTAAAAGTTTTTTTCCTTAAAATTCCCTCCTTAACTTGGGGTGCGTGTTATACGCCGGCGCGTGTTATACGCCGATAAATACGGTACATACAGAGTGGTACAGGTTTTGCTCAAGAATATACTTGTATTTAGCACCATCCATCTTTCCCTTAACTCTGACCAGTTTCCCAGTCCTGACTGCTGAAAAACATCCCCACAGCATGATGATGCCACCACCATATTTCACTGTGGGGATGGTGGGTGTTCTTTGGGTGATGTGATGTGTTGGGTTTGCGCCAGACAGCGTATTCTTTGATGTCCAAAAAGTTCAATTTTAGTCTCATCGGACCAGAGCACCTTCCTCCATACATTTTGGGAGTCTTCCACATGCCTTTTCGTAAACTCAAAACGTGCCATTTTGTTTTTTGCTGAAAGTAATGGCTTTCTTCTGGCCACTCTGCCATAAAGCCCAACTCTATAGAGCGTATGGCTTATTGTCGTCCTATGTACAGATACTCCAGTCTCTGATGTGGAACTCTGCAGCTCCTCCAAGGTTACCCTAGGTCTCTGTGTTGCCTCTCTGATCAATGACCCCCTTGCCCGGTCCGTGAGTTTTGGTGTGCTGCCATCTCTTGGCAGGTTTGCTGTTGTGCCATGTTCTTTCCATTTGGTTATGATAGATTTGATGGTGCTCCTAGGGATCATCAAAGATTTGGATATTTTTTTTATAACCTGATCCTGACTTGTACTTCTCAACAACATTGTCCCTTACTTGTTTGGAGATTTCCTTGGTCTTCATGGCAGTGTTTGGCTAGTGGTGCCTCTTGCTTAGGTGTTGCAGCCTCTGGGGCCTTTAAAAAAGGTGTGTATATGTAATGACAGATCATGTGACACTTAGATTGCACACAGGTGGACATCATTTCACTAATTATGTGACTTCTGAAGGTAATTGGTTCCACCAGAGCTTTTTATGGGCTACATAACAAAGGGGATGAATACGTACGCACATGCCAATTATCAGTTTTTTATTTCTAAAAAATAGTTTTATGTATATATTTTTCTAATTTTACTTCACCAACTTAGACTATTATGTTTTGATCCATCACATATAATTCAGATTAAAAATAACATTGAACTAAAAGGCTGTAATGTAACAAAATAGGTAAAAAGCCAAGGGGGGGGGGGGGGATACTTTTGCAAGGCACTGTATTTTATCTAAGGGAAGTTCCCAAAACATGGCTCTATGGGGGTACTTGAGGACTGAGGTTGAGAACCACTGCTCTAAGACAGTGGTTGAGAACAGATTGTCTGAAGGGCCTGTTGCCTAAGATTGGCTGAGGAGAAGACCATACAGAGGGAACTCAGCATAGGTAATTAAGATGACAAGTGGCTTTCCCAAGAGTTTACTGCTATCTCAGCTACTGTACAGCCAGAAGCTTAAACTCACTGGTAAAGGCAGAAAGTATGTTTTTCCATTTCTTTCTGCTCAAAACATTAATGGTCTGGAAGTAAATCAACTGGCCACTGTGGGCAAGTGCTAGGAGGCAACTGTAAACTGTTAACCCTAGACAGGCTAGAAATAGTATAGCTACCATCTACAGGTGCTTCAGAGACTGTAACATGTCATTGTACTATGCAGTTTGTGGAAGGACTCTTTTAGTTTGGGAGCGTTTCGGCCAACCCGTGTCAATATTTTTTTCCTTTTCTGGTGATGAAAGGCTTTCTGCTGCTGTTGCAGAGGATTTGTTGCCTGTGTGCACAGTAGAGTAGAGCAACACATGGCTGCAAGGTTTCTTTGAATTTGGGAGAGAGAAGCATGGTGGGATTCACAAACTCCAAAATCATCCAGATATTGGAACGTTTCTATCCCTAGCTCAGCTGTGCAGGATGACCAAAACACAGGCACTGGGATTTGACTGCAACCAAAGGGATGTTTGGCACTGTATACTATGTGTAGCACCCTCCTAGGTAGGTGCTAGGATAGTTAGGTAAGTGCTGGTGGTGTGTGTTTTTAATTAGGTGAATTTAGTTGTCACACTGTAGTCAATATGGCTGTGATTTTGGATAAGGGAAAAACATAGTTTGGTTTACTGTACTCAGATAGCTGTGATTGTTTAGCTAGGTCTGCTCTGTGTGCTCTGCTGCTGCCAGTCTGCTGGATAGCTCCCTCTGTATCCAGGCAACTTGAGAAGTTTCTGGATGATAGGTGTGGAGCTATGGAGATGACAGCATGAATATGGATGCAGCCCCAGCCTATTCTAGAGAGGTAGGCTCTGTTGGCATGCTGGGAGACTGTATTTATTCTGGGAGCACACAGAGCTCTGGGTCTGGATTTGTTCTGTCTGGGGGGCATGTTGTCCTCCCAGGGAGAAGCTGCTGTTGGTGAGGCCTCAGACCTGAGGGGAGGAAGATTGGAAGATTGGAAGGCTACAATGTGTTCTTGAGCCTTATGAGTACAGACATTGAGAGATCTTGGGGACCTTGTGCTCTAGCTACGCCTCTGGTGCCCTATAGTCAGCCGTGGGTCTGTTAAAGGGGACACCGGCTGGTGTCCTGAAGAGCTCTGTCCAGATAATCTCCTACTTAAAGGGACTTAAGTAGTCCCTAAAGGGACTACTTAAAGTGGCTCTAACTACTACTACTAGGGCTGAAGTCCACTGTTTGTTTAAAGCCTGGACTTCATTGTAGCTTGCTCAGAAAGGCATACCAAGTCCTTAGGTTGTACATAGTTCTTATCTTTGGAGTGCCCAACCACTTCCCTCAACCCTATCCAAGTTCTCAAAAAATAAAAACAGCAAAAACAACATCCCGTAGACTGGTCCATGAAGAAAGAGTGAATGAGCCTGTTGTGTGTCGGGCTGCGGGGCAGAAGTTTTGGGAAGGCAGGACAATATTCCTGCAGCTCCTATGGGGGTAGCACTACATATGAGAGGCAACAGACCATTGGGCTGAATGGGCCAGGCAGGGAAATGTTACTGGTTGTTGGAACACCAGTGGCTGCTAGCTTTCTAACAATCAACCTGAGTGAGAAGCTGTCACATTTAGCAGTGATAGTAATACCTCTGCTAAATGTTTCACTTCCTATTGCAGCCAGAGATTTGGCTTGGCTTAACACCCACCTAGTTTAGCTGTTGGTCGAACCTCCAAACAAGCAAAATTCAGTACAAACAAGGATTTGAGCTGAACTCGGAGCTCTCGCTTCTCAGCTAAGATCAAGTGTAGCATTTGTTCTTATCAGTGTCTTATCAGTGTCCAGTAGGGTTGATCTGCTATCATTCTGACATTTTGGCTGGGATGGCCAGCTGTATAGTATACCTGCTGGTATGATGGGGTCCTGAAGGATCAACCCTGTGGGAACAGAAACCGATGCACCCACTGGGTGAGCTGAGGGTCAGGAATAATTCCCTGGTGGAGGATTCCAAGGGTCCCAGAGCCTCCTGATTCTAACTATGCTACCTTGCTTGGTTGAGGAAGGCAGAGGGCCTGCTGTGTAAAGCACCCCCTGAGAGTGGCATCCTGAGGTGCCAGAGTAGCAATATGGGTGTGGAACCACACTGTGTGAAACAGCACTAGGCCACATCACCTAAGCTTTTTTTCTGCATAGTGCCTCATGAGCTAGGCCTTTTGACCGAGACCGGGGCATTATTTTTTGTTACTGGTCTCAAGGCCTAGCCATTGCACCTGCACTTCTTTTTCTCATGGGTGTGGATCTTCAGGCCTACCCTGAAGTTCAGGTGGAGGATGTGTGGCCCTTAGGTTTCTTGCTCCCATGTCTCAGGGGGTCTCTCTTTGGAAGAGCACATCACCTAGTACTTGTTGGTCGGCTTTGGCTGATCATGAGTAGTGGGGTCTGCCGGGCCTTTTGGCTAGGTGGACCTAAGTGTGCCTTTCAGGAGTCTTGCACCCCGCAAGGGTCAGGGAAGGGTCCTTTATCTTTACGAGCAGACCATATGACACACCCTAAGTGCACTTTTTTGTGTGTGTTCACATATACTTTTTTGGTTGACCTTGGTGTTTTGTTTTTGCACACTGCGCCGTGGGCAAAAAAAAAAAGTATAAAAATGGCAAATTGCCAAAGACCAGCTCATGTGCATGCAAAAGATAATAGAAAAGTAAAAAAAGGTATTTATGGTTAAATAAAAATAAAATAAAAAAAAAAAAGTTTAAGGAGGAGGAGGAGGAGGAGGAGGAGGCAGAGGAAAGAAGGTGGGTGAAGGTTCGCTTAAAGTTCTGAGTTTAAAACCTGGTAAAAGCCTGTTGGACTTTGATATTACTGTGCCAACTGAAAAGACTTGAGCTGATAATTATTTTATGGGGCCATGAAGCTTAGTTTTGCTTAGTTTAGTGAGTGTCAGTCAGTAGTGCCTGGTACACACTACAAGTTTTTTCCATGCAATCCAGCGGGTTGAATGAAAAAAACGGAAAACTCAGATCGGAGCCGCTGTACTAACCATCAAAAGTTATTACATCGATCTTACCCGCTGAGCTGTTGTGTTGCCCCCCCCCCCCGCCAGAACACTCCGATCAGCTCTCTCTGCCATTGGCTAATAGCACTGATCGGCAGTTGATTGGCTGCTGGCTTTTCAGCATGCTCATCTGACATACACACGGGCAAAACGGATGGCTTCTGTTGGTCTAGGAGGGCCCAACTCCTTCGAGTGTGAGCTCTACACCAGTGTTTATCAACCCTTTTTTCTGTCAAGACACCCTTTAAAATTTTAACCACTTAAGCCCCAGAAGGTTTAACCCACTTCCTGACCAGGCCATTTTTTGCGATACAGCACTGCGTCGCTTTAACTGTTAATTGCACGATCGTGCAAGCCTGGACCCAAATAAAATTAATGTCTTTTTTTTTCCCACAAATAGAGCTTTCTTTTGGTGGTATTTAATCGCCTCTGCAGTTTTTTTTTTTGCGTTATAAACAAAGAAAGAGCGACAATTTTGAAAAAAAAAACAATATTTTTTACTTTCTGCTATAATACATAATATATATATATATATATATATATATATATATATATATATATATATATATATATATATATATATATATATATATATATATATATAAAATAATTTATTCATAAATTTAGGACAATATGTATTCTTCTACATATTTGTGGTAAAAAAAAATCGCAATATGCGTATATTGGTTTGCGCAAAAGTTATCGCGTCTACAAAATAGGGGATAGATTTATGGCATTTTAATTTTTTTTACTAGTAATGGTGACGATCAGTGATCTTTAGCGGGACTGCGACATTGTGGCACACGAATCTGACCCCAAGTGACACTTTTTGGGGACCAGTGACACTAATACAGGGATCAGTGTTAAAAAAATACACTGATCCCTGTATAAATGACACTGGCAGGGAAGGGGTTAACACTAGTGTTGATCAAGGGGTTAAGTGTGTCCTAGGGAGGTGCTTTCTAACTGGAGGACAGATGTACTGCATCCGGGCCGGCCTGCCGCAGTATATGTACGGTGGGCGGTCCGGAAGCGGTTAAACAAGAGACCCCAGTCTCAAATGTAGAAACTAAACTACACAAGTGGCATGAAGGAGATTTGTTGCACATATAGGACACCCAACATTAGAGGGGATTTATTTATACAAAGCAATACACCTGTGCACACTGGTACTAGCTAATATTCCAGCATTTCTCTTCTGCCTCAATTCCTCAACCTCACTTAACTAACATGATGCCAGTGTTAGCGGAGAGGGGTAAAGGGGGGCAAACAAGGACATCACCAAGCACCCGATGTCCTAATAAATGATGCCCTCCTCACAATGTCATCAGTTTTTGGGATATTATCAGCTAGCCTGCGAGATGCCCAAGGTTGTAATGCTGCACAAGAAAAACTCATGGCTTTGTACAGCATAAAAAGGCAGGCTTGATCAATCCACTTGCTTGTTGACAATTTTTAGGCATTTTGCCAATGAACCCCTTAAAAACCCAGAAAAAGGCTTCTCTACACTATATTGGAGTGCAGGCCCACTTCAAAATAATGTCATGCAGCACTATATACACCTGGAGTGACACAGTTTGTTACATGTATAAAAATAATTCTTTGTGCTATAGAAAAAAAACATATTTTTCTCAAAATTATATAAATGCTCCTCTGTTTGAACTGAACAGGTCTCCCGTCAGGATCCAGGGTATGAACTGCTCTCTAGACTTAAGAAAATTGTTAATAGTACAACCCCTGGCAAAAATTATGGAATCACCAGTCCCTGAAGATGTTCCTTCAGTTGTTTATTGTTGTAGAAAAAAAGCAGATCACAGATATGGCCAAAAACTAAAGGCATTTCAAATGGCAACTTTCTGGCTTTAAGAAACACTAAAAGAAATCAAGAAAAATAATTGTGGTGGCCAGTAACAGTTAGATTTATAGAACAAGCACAGGGAATAAATTATGGAATCACTCAACTCTGAGGAAAAAATGATGGAATCATGAAAAACAAACAAACAAAATAACACTCCAACACATCACTAGTACTTTGTTGCACCACCTCTGGCTTTTATAACTGCTTGCAGTCTCTAAGGCATTGACTTAATGAGTGATAAACAGTACTCTTCATCAATCTAGCTCCAGCATTCTCTGATTTCTGTTGCCAAATCATCTTTGCAGGTTGGAGCCTTGTCATGGACCATTTTCTTTAACTTCCACCACAGATTTTTAATTGGATTGAGATCCGGACTGTTTGCAGGCCATGACATTGACCTTATGTGTCTTTCTTCAAGGAATTTTTTCATAGTTTTTGCTCTATGGCAAGATGCATTATCATTTGGATAAATGATTTCATCATCCCCAAACATCCTTTCAATAGAGGGGATAAGAAAAGTGTCCAAAATTTCAGTGTAAACCTGTGCATTTATTGAAGATTTAATGACAGCCATCTCCCCAGTGCCTTTACCCGACATGCAGCCCCATATCATAATTGACAGTGGAAATTTGCATGTTTTCTTCAGACAGTCGTCTGCATAAATCTCATTGGAACGGCACCGAACAAAAGTTCCAGCATCATCACCTTGCCCAATGCAGATTTGAGATTCATCACTGAATATGACTTTCATCCAATCATCCACAGTCCACGATTGCCTTTCCTTAGCCCATTGTTACCTTGTTTTTTTGTGTTTAGGTGTTAGAGATGGCTTTCTTTTAGCTTTTCTGTATGTAAATCCCATTTCCTTTAGGCGGTTTCTTACAGTTCGGTCACAGATGTTGACTCCAGTTTCCTCCCATTTGTTCCTCATTTGTTTTGTTGTACATTTTCTGTTTTCAAGGCATATTGCTTTAAGTTTTCTGTCTTGACGCTTTGATGTCTTCCTTGGTCTACCAGTATGCTTGCCTTTAACCACCTTCCCATGTTGTTTGTATTTGGTCCATGTTTTAGACACAGCCGACTGTGAACAACCAACATCTTGTGCAACACTGCGTGATGATTTACCCTCTTTACCTACATACTAACAAGCAGATTTAATCTGATGCAGGTGTTAGTGTTTGTAATGAAAATTTACAGGGTGATTCCATAATTTTTTCCTCAGAATTGAGTGATTCCATAATTTATTCCCTGTACTTGTTCTATAAATCTAACTGTTACTGGCCACCACAATTATTTTTCTTGATTTCTTTTAGTGTTTCTTAAAGCCAGAAAGTTGCCATTTGAAATGCCTTTAGTTTTTGGCCATGTCTATGATCTGCTTTTTTTCTACAACAATAAACAACTGAAGGAACATCCTCAGGGACTGGTGAGTCCATAATTTTTGCCAGGGGTTGTAGATGGTGGAGCAAGTCAGGAGCACTGCATACCATATCTAGCGCTACTGTTGATCACTCAAAGAAATTGTATACCATACTACTGTTCTGCTTAGAATACATTCCTAAATCACCTAGATTTTAGAATAAAGCTGTAAACAAGGCCACAAATCTCCTTCATGCTTGAACACAAAATAAACTTTGTGTATCTCACTGCTTTTTATGAAAATCTTTGATTATTGCTAGTCCACTTTCAGAGTATCTGCAAAACATATTAGACTTTTTACAGACATGGCAAATGTACGCAATTGCCAAAGATCAAGGATTTGATTCCAAACGTAACTACATATGTGGAATCATTTATCCCAAATGCAGTACCCTGCTGGAGTATTCTGTAAATGTTGCAGTTAAAAACCATTTATCTCAAGTAAGACCCAGCAACAAAGCAGCCTGGAACTAAAATTCTCTAAAAATATATATTTTTTTTCTTCTAAAGAAACCATGCCCTCCTTCAAATATAAATGATTATTTTGTTGAGAATGAAGACCTTGTTGATGTGAAAACATACAGCAGTGAGAACTGTCTAAAGCAAGCTATACACATTAAAGAGTGTGGATGGACAAATCTGCAATGCTGGCTAATATATTCTTACATCTGACATCCTCAGCTATCAGAATGCCTAAAAAGGGGCTACACCTGATGTAGGCGCCCTGTTTGTCCAAATTAAAAAATAGATGGTGCTGACAAGGTCAACCACGCCACCAATTTTGGCCACTTCGGCAGGATCTTACTTCAAGGTGATGTAGTGAAACCATATGTGATTTTCCTTTTCTTGTGGTAAATGGCTTCCAGTGGCTCCAACAATTACAATTGAGTTGTTTTAAAAAGAACAATGTTGATCCTACCTCAAGCACCTGGAGTGCACAAGCCTATGTTATAGCATGGGCTTGGCAAGTTGCCACTATCTTACCCAGTGACAGTTTTGCTTTACCGGTGGTAAATGGCTTTCAGTGGCTAAAACTGTGAGAAGTGAGTTATTATAAATTATCTAATTATTTATACCTCCGGTAGTAACTAAGCTATTTCAGTGGTAATTAACATTCAGTTACCTTTTTAGTTGATAAGGGTAACAGGCTCTGACATGTTCATATATTTCTAGTTGTACATGAAGCTTGGCTCTGAAAACCACACTGTTGTATGAACTTGCAGCCTGATGTCATAGGTGTTTTTTTTAATAATGCTTGACCCTACCTTATAGTAAAATAGTGCCTTGCCAATGCAGGTTTACAACTCCAGTTCCAAAAAGTTGGGATGCTCCGTCTAGGTAAAAACAGAATGCAAATATTTTCATATCTCATCTACCCATATCTTATTCACAATAGAAAACCGAAAATATATTATATGTTTAAATTGAGAACATTTATAATTTTAGGAAAGAAATAAGGTAATTTTGAAATCAATGTCAGCAACATGTCTCAAAAAAGTTGGGCCATGTTTACTGCAATGTAGCATCCCCTCTTCTTTTAACAACACTGTAAACATATGGGCACCAGTTGCTGGAGTTTTACGAGAGGAGTTTTCCATTCTTGCCTAATATAGGATTCTATAGCATCAGGCATGGCATCCGCCTGGTCCGGCACCACCATCTTCACTTTGTATGTGCCGTGTGTTCTACATAGCCCAAAAGCCTCGTGGGACAAGTGACGTGGGCACACCAGCAGGCTTCAGGCAGAAAGGTTGGGGGGGGGTCATCATTCTCACCTAGGCAAAAGCATAGGATGCATTCTGCAGAAAAGGGTATCGGCCCCCCTTCTTTTTTTTTCTTTGCTGAAAGGTGGGAAGGAGGGGTACGATGAACATGTAAAATGCAGAAGTAAGTGAAAGTGTGCTTTACCAGCTGAGGACACCGGGTGTGCTACACACACCCAAATAAAGTCATCACAGTACACAGGACGTGTGTAGCACATCCAGTCCTTCTGCTCCTCTACTGCTTCCCCCTTTTCCAATTGCTGCCAATTCTGGGCTCTGAAAATGAAGTCAGGCATTGCTGTGTACATAGTGCAGTTCTACTAGCTGCTGCTGTCAAAAAAGGTCCATTTAAAGGTGTTGTAAAGCAACTTTTTCATGAGCATACACTCCCATCTAGATAATGTTATGTGCCCCACTGTATGTACTGTATAAAAAATATGCAGATTTCTACTTTATTTCAGAGTGCCTCCCGGAGCTCACGTGACTGCTCACTGCTCTCCTCTCCCAGGCTGCCAACTACAGCGGGAGAGGCGGAGAATTCCCGCTCAGTCAGCCAGGAGGAGAGGAGGAGAGCGGCAGAGTGGTCACATGAGCACCGAATGCGCTCTAAAATAAGGTAGAAATCTGCTTTTTTTTTATACAGCACATACAGCGTGGCACATATTGTTATCTAAGAGAGGGGATTGTATAAAAATAACCATGTTATTACAGCCGGGGGTGTTTTTTTCCATGGGGATACTGGGAAGCAACACTTTGGGGGTGTTTTTTTTCCATGAAGATACTGAAAAGCAAAACTTTGGTCCACACACCCACCCAGGGATGTTTTTCTCCATGAGGATACTGGAAAGCAACACTTTGGCTCAGAGCTCTTGATTCATGTAACTACTTTGGGTGCCATTATGAATTGCCTACCGGCGTTGAATTTGCATTCATGCATTTTTATTCAGCAAGGTAGTAAAAAAAACTAAGTTCAATGCAGGAGGGTTTTGTCAACCCTTAAGGGGGAGGAGCAATAGGATAAAACAAACCAAACCTCTGCATATCCAAGCTACTAATAAAACTTAGGACAGTTCCTGACCAACATAATGCCCCCTAAAGGGTTCAACAAACATGCAATTCTTTACCTTTATAGTGTTATGTCAGCACTCAGCCTTTTCACCCGGCAGCAGTGAGAGAGAGAGAGATAGAGAGAGAGAGAGAGAAAGAGAGAGGGAGAGGGAGAGGGAGAGAGGGAGAGCTCTGAGCATCAATCAGCTCACAAATAAAAAGGCATGTGGACAGCTGCAACTAGTAATGAGGTCTGGCTAAGAAGTAAGATGCAGACCTGGGGATTAAGGCTTTGTTCCTCCCAAAGCACTACACAGTATCTGGGCTCCAGGACCCAGAACTGAACTCACTAAGGCTTCATTTAGATATGCAGTTCGGGTGAAACAAAAATTTGCATCCGAGACACATTTTTCTGCTCGCCAACCACCCCCTTTAAGCTGCAATAGGCAGTAGACGGAGGTGTTTACATAAAAATAGCTTTAGTGACCTAACTTACTATCAAAGGGAGCTTGCTCACTGCAGCTTTACAGAAGACTCAGACGGAAGTTCAGCAGCAGGAAGAGAACATGCATTTCTGCACAGGAGATCCAGCTACATCATCCAGCTGCTTGTACAATGTGGACCATACTTTATTACAGATGAGTTAGGTCACTAAAGTTATACAGAACCTAAACTTCAGGTTTAAAGGAGTTGTAAAGGCAGAAGGTTTTTTATCTCAATGCATTCTATGTATTAAGATAAAAAAACCTTCTGTGTGTAGCAGCCCCCCCAGCACCCCCCTAATTAGCTACCTGAGCCCCTTCTCTCTCCAGCAATGTCCACGATCCCCTCAGCCATCCAGAACACTCCTGCTGATTGGCTGAGACAGAGCAGCGGCTGAGACAGAGGAGCAGTGCTATTGGCTCCCGCGGCTGTCAATCAACGTCAATCAGCCAATCAGGGGAGATAGGGGGTGGGGCCAGGTCGGGGCTCTGTGTCTGAATGGATACTGGGAGCTCGGACTCAGCTTTGGTGCCCCTTGTAGCAAGCTGCTGCCTGAGGGGCACTCAAATGAGGGAGGGGCTAGGAGCAGCAAAGAGAGACCCAAGAAGGAGGATCCGGGCTGCTCTATGCAAAATAAACTGCACAGACCAGGTAAGTATAACATGTTTGTTGTTTTTTTTTTTAAAAACGAGGCTTTACAATCACTTTAAAGTATTACTTAAAGCAAAACTTGTTTTGTTTTGGATGGAGTGGAAAGGGAGTAGAACATCTGATTTTATTGCCGTCTGTGCCCAAATTAGGGGGATTCACCCTCTCTATGTGTCCTGTTTAGTGTTATGAATTCAATAGAAAGTTTGTGGAATGACTTGAAGACTTCAGTCCACAAGGGGTTACCATCAAATTTAACTGAACTTGCGCAGTTTTGCAAAGAAGAGTGGGCAAATATTGCAAAGTCTATGTGCAACGTGCAAAGTTAGTAGAAACATATCCCAACAAAGTAAAGGCTGTAATTAAAGCAACAAAATACTGACATAAGGGGGGTAATTTTTTTTTTTTCTGACATGTTGGTGTTATATATTTCACTTTGATGTTATAAATTGCACTAGTAAATACAGCTGGATACAACAAAAACTGTGTCTGTCTTCAATTCAGGCTGCAGAGCAACACAATAATAATTTAAAGGGGGATGATTCTTTTATATACCCACGGTGTGTGTGTGTGTGTGTGTGTGTGTGTATATATATATATATATATATATATATATACACACACACATGTACAGTATCTCATAAAAGTGAGTAGTGAGTACACCCCTCACATATTTGTAAATATTTTATTATATCTTTTCATGTGACAACAATGAAGAAATTACACTTTGCTACAATGTAAAGCAGTGAGTGTACAGCTTGCGTAACAGTGTAAATTTGCTGTCCCCTCAAAATAACTCAACACACAGCCATTAATGTCCAAACCACTGGCAACAAAAGTGAGTACACCCCTAAGTAAAAATGTCCAAATTGGGCCCAATTAGCCATTTTCCCTCCCCGGTGTCATGTGACTCGTTAGTGTTACAAGGTCTCAGGTGTGAATGGGGAGCAGGTGTGTCAAATTTGGTATTATCGCACTCTCTCATACCGGTCACTGGAAGTTCAACATGACACCTCATGGCAAAGAACTCTCTGAGGATCTGAAAAAAAGAATTGTTGCTCTACATAAAGATGGCTGTGTGTTGAGTTATTTTGAAGGGACAGCAAATTTTCACTGTTATACAAGGTGTACACTCACTACTTTACATTGTAGCAAAGTGTAATTTCTTCAGTGTTGTTACATGAAAAGATATAATAAAATATTTACAAAATGTGAAGGGTGTACTCACTTATGTGAGATTCTCTCTCTCTCTCTCTCTCTCTCTCTCTCTCTCTCTCTCTCTCTCTCTCTCTCTCTCTCTCTCTCTATATATATATATATATATATATATATATATATATATATATATATATATACACATACACAGTGCCTTGAAAAAGTATTCATACCCCCTTTCCACATTTTGTCATGTTACAACCAAAAACGTAAATGGATTTTATTTTGATTTTATGTGATAGACCAACACAAAGTGGCACATACTTATGAAGTGGAAGGAAAATTATAAATGGTTTTCAACATTTTTTACAAATAAATATCTGAAAAGTGTGGCGTGCATTTGTATTCAGCCCCCTTTACTCTGATACCTCTAACCAGGGGCGTTGCTAGGCCTACAAAAGATCTGGGGCTAGAGCCCATAGCAGCGATGTAAAGAAAGTCATACGCTTGGGCGGGCGTATATATATATATAAATAAATATATATATATATATATATATATATATATATATATATATATATATATATATATATAGCCTCATGCACACTGGACGTTAAAATATTATAAAAATGACAGTAGCTTTGCAGTAAGTTTTTGAATGGTTTTTTAAATGTTTTTGCAAAATCGTTTATTAGCGTTTTTTCCGCATTAGCGTTTTTTGCGTTTTTTTTTTTTTTTTAAGAAATATTTTAATTTTTTTTCAATGGATCAAAAACGTTAAAAAACGATGGTGAGCCACGTTTTTGAGCGTTTATCTACGTTCATCAGCATTTATGCGCATTTAACGTTTTTAAGCATTTTTTGTGGTTAGAAAAATAGCTCCTGAATGCGATTTTAGACAGCAGCCCATAAACACATAGGATAACATGGAGGGGAGTTTATGGGCTGTTTATGGGCCGTTTATGAGCTTCAGAGTGCATGGAGCCTTACACTATATATTATTACATAAGGGTCCCCAAAGCCCCCCTCATTACATCATGGTCCCCAAAGAGCCTCCCCCTTACATCAGGGTCCCCAGAGAGCCTCCCCCTTACATCAGGGTCCCCAGAGAGCTTGTCACGTCACCTGCCACCAGATGCAGATTGTTACATACAGAGAGGCTATGGTATATAGAAGAGAGGCTAGTGTATACAGAGAGGCTGGGTGTATACAGAGAGGCTAGTGTATATACAGAGAGGCTGGGTATATATAGAGAGGCTGGGTATATACTGAGAGGCTAGGTATACGGAGAGGCTGGGTATATACAGAGAGGCTTGGTGAATACAGAGAGGCTGGGTATATACAGAGGGGCTGGGTATACACAGAGGGGCTGGGTATACAGAGAGGCTGGGTGTATACAGAGAGCCTGGGTATATACAGAGAGGCTAGATATACAGAGAGGCTGGGTGTATACAAAAAGGCTGGGTGTATACACAGAAGGACTGGGTGTATACAGAGAGGCTGGGTATATACGAGTAGGCTAGGTATACAGAGAGGCTGGGTATATACAGGGAGACTGGGTGTATACAGAGAGGCTGGGTATTTACAGAGAGGCTAGGTATATAGGGAGGCTGGGTGTATACAGAGAGGCTAGGTATATACAGAGAGGCTGGGTATATACAGAGAGGCTAGGTATACAGGGAGGCTGGGTGTATACAGAGAGGCTGGGTATATACAGAAAGGCTGGGTATATACAGAGAGTCTGGGTATATACAGAGAGGCTGGGTGTATACAGAGAGGCTTGGTATATACTGAGAGGCTAGATATACAGAGAGGCTAGATATACAGAGAGGCTGGGTGTATACAGAGAGGCTGGGTGTATACAGAGAGCTTGGGTATATACCAAGAGGCTAGATATACAGAGAGGCTCGGTATATACAGAGAGGCTGGTGTATACAAAGAGGCTGGGTATATACAGAGAGGCTAGATATACAGAGAGGCTGGGTATATACAGAGAGGCTGGGTGTATACAGAGAGGCTGGGTATATACAGAAAGGCTGGGTATATCTGGGTATATACAGAGTGGCTGGGTATATACTGAGAGGCTAGATATACAGAGAGGCTGGGTATATACAGAGAGGCTGGGTGTATGTATACAGAGAGGCTGGGTATATACAGAGAGGCTGGGTGTATACAGAGAGGCTGGGTATATATAGAGAGGCTGGGTATATACTGAGAGGCTAGGTATACGGAGAGGCTGGGTATATACAGAGAGGCTTGGTGAATACAGAGAGGCTGGGTATATACAGAGGGGCTGGGTATACACAGAGGGGCTGGGTATACAGAGAGGCTGGGTGTATACAGAGAGCCTGGGTATATACAGAGAGACTAGATATACAGAGAGGCTGGGTGTATACAAAAAGGCTGGGTGTATACACAGAAGGGCTGGGTGTATACAGAGAGGCTGGGTATATATGAGTAGGCTAGGTATACAGAGAGGCTGGGTATATACAGGGAGACTGGGTGTATACAGAGAGGCTGGGTATTTACAGAGAGGCTAAGTATATAGAGAGGCTGGGTATATACAGAAAGGCTGGGTATATACAGAGAGGCTGGGTGTATACAGAGAGGCTGGGTATATACTGAGAGGCTAGATATACAGAGAGGCTAGATATACAGAGAGGCTGGGTGTATACAGAGAGGCTGGGTATATACCAAGAGGCTAGATATACAGAGAGGCTCGGTATATACAGAGAGGCTGGTGTATACAAAGAGGCTGGGTATATACAGAGAGGCTAGATATACAGAGAGGCTGGGTATATACAGAGAGGCTGGGTGTATACAGAGAGGCTGGGTATATACAGAGAGGCTGGGTATATACAGAAAGGCTGGGTATATCTGGGTATATACAGAGAGGCTGGGTATATACAGAAAGGCTGGGTATATCTGGGTATATACAGAGAGGCTGGTTATATACTGAGAGGCTAGATATACAGAGAGGCTGGGTATATACAGAGAGGCTGGGTGTATGTATACAGAGAGGCTGGGTGTATACAGAGAGGCTGGGTATATACTGAGAGGCTAGATATACAGAGAGGCTGGGTATATACAAAGAGGCTGGGTACATACAGAGAGGCTGGGTACATACAGAGCGGCTGGTGTATGCAGAGAGGCTGGGTGTATACAGAGAGGCTGGGTGTATACAGAGGGGCTGGGTATATACAGAGAGGCTGGGTATATACAGAGAGGCTGCGTCCAACATTCAGGGTCTTCCAACTCCATGAGAGGTTAAACATGAAGGGGCCGTGCGGTAGGGGGGATATCCCTGCAGCAAACAAAGTACTTACCACTGCAATCCACAGGTGGTCTGGAGCAGACCTAAAAAAAAAAAAGAACACGTCAGAGGGGGAGGGACTGTCTTTTATTCAGCTAGGAAAAGGTGGTCGTGTGGGCGCCAGATGAGGCGTTGTGTGCTGATGTGAGGTATGGCCAGGAAAGAGAGGCTGGGTGTATACAGAGAGGCTGGGTATATACAGAGAGCCTGGGTATATACATAGAGGCTAGGTATACAGAGATGCTGGGTATATACAGAGAGGCTGGGTGTATAAAGAGAGGCTGGGTATACAGAAAAAAGCTAGGGTAGAACAGAGTTCCGCCCTCCCCCATGGTCTGCACTTATCTGCTCAGGAGCTCAGTGTGAGAAACTTCCTCCTGACTCTATGATATGGGCATAGCAAGGAGGAGACTCGCTCTCACACACATCTCCCTTCTCTGGATGTCAGTGAAGCATGGAGTGCAGACAGCGCTGTGTCAGGCAGCCGGGACACTCTCCTGATATGGCTAGCCCTGGACTCGGGGCTATGGGCCCCAGCCTCAATAGCCACCCCTTAATGACACCACTGCCCCCAATGAAAATGTAGTGGAACCAATTGCTTTCAGAAGTCACCTAATTAGTAAATAGAGTCCACCTGTGTGTAATTTAATCTCAGTATACATACAGCTGTTCTGTGAAGCCCTCAGAGGTGTGTTAGGAAAAGCTTAAAGCAGGGTTAGGTTATAAAAAAAAGATCCCAAGCTTTAAACATCTCACTGAGCACTGTTCAATCCATCATCCAAAAATGGAAAGAGTAGGGCACAACTGCAAACCTACCAAGACATGGCCATCCACCTAAACTGACAGGCCGGGCAAGGAGAGCATCAATCAGGGAAGCAGCCAAGAGGCTCATGGTAACTCTGGAGGAGCTGCAGAGATCCACAGCAGGTGGGAGAATCTGTCCACAGGACAACTATTAGTCGTGCACGCCACAAAACTGGCCTTTATGGAAGAGTGGCAAGAAGAAAGCCATTGTTGAAAGAATGCCATAAGAAGTCCTGTTTGCAGTTTGCGAGAAGCCATGTGAGGGACACAGCAAACATGTGAAAGAAGGTGTTCTGGTCAGATGAGACCAAAATTGAACTTTTTGGCCTAAATGCAAAACGCTAAGTGTGGTGGAAAAGTAACACTGCACAATACCCTAAACACACCATCCCCGCTGTGAAACATGGTGGTGGCAGCAACATGTTGTGGGGATGCTTTTCTTCAGCAGGGACAGGGAAGCTGGTCAGAGTTGATGGGAAGATGGATGGAGCCAAATACAGGGCAATCTTAGAAGAAAACCTGTTAGAGTCTGCAAAAGACTTGAGACTGGGGAAGAGGTTCACCTTCCAGCAGGATAACGACCCTAAACATACTGCCAGAGATACAATGGAATTCAATGGTTTCAATCAAAGCATATTCATGTGTTAGAATGACCCAGTCAAAGTCCAGAACTAAATCCAATTGAAAATCTGTGACAAGACTTGAAAATTGCTGTTCACAGATGCTCTCCATCCAATCTGACAGAGCTTGAGCTATTTTGCAAAGAGGAATGGGCAAAAGTTACACTCACTAGATGTGCAAAGCTGGTAGAGACATATCCAAAAAGACTTGCAGCTGTAATTGCAGTGAAAGGTGGTTCTACAAAGTATTGACTCAGTGGGGCTGAATACAAATGCACGCCACACTTTATAGATATTTATTTGTAAAAAAATTTGAAAACCATTTATCATTTTCCTTCCACTTTTTATTATATGCCACTTGTGTTGGTCTATAACATAAAATCCCAATAAAATACATTTACATTTTTGGTTGTAACATGAAAAAATGTGGAACATTTCAAGGGGTATGAATACTTTTTGAAAGCACTGTCTATATACAGTATCTCACAAAAGTGAGTACAGCCCTCACATTTTTGTAAATATTTTATTATATTTTTTCATGTGACAACACTGAAGAAATGACACTTTGCTACAATGTAATGTAGTGAGTGTACAGCTTGTATAACAGTGTAAATTTGCTGTCCCCTAAAAATAACACACAGTCATTAATGTCTAAACCACAGGCAACAAAAGTGAGTACACCCCTAAGTGAAAAAGTCCAAATTGGGCCCAATTAGCCATTTGCCCTCCCTGGTGTCATGTGACTCGTTAGTATTACAAGGTCTCAGGTGTGAATGGGGAGCAGGTGTGTTAAATTTGGTGTTATCGCTCTCACTCTCTCATACTGGTCACTGGAAGTTCAATATGGCACCTCATGGCAAAGAACTTTATGAAGATCTGAAAAAAAGAACTGTTGCTCTACATAAAGATGGCCTAGGCTATAAGAAGATTCCCAAGACCCTGAAACTGAGCTACAGCATGGTGGCCAAGACAATACAGCAGTTTAACAGTACAGGTTCCACTCATATTACTTCTCCACATCATCAGTGCTGTGCCCCTTTCACCTCTCCACAGGTCAGGGCAGCATAGTGCTGCCCTGACCAGTGGAGTGGTGAAAGGGGCACAGGAGGAGGACACAGCACTGATGATGTGGAGAAGTAATATGATGGTGGACAGTGGACAGAACACATCAGTCTCTGTCCCTCCCCTGCATGCCACAACTTCACCCTCCGCTGCCTCCGGGCTCCCAGCGATGTCCTCCGTTCTCACTCCCCACAGTTTTACTCTCCTCCTCCTCCTCCTCCTCCTCAGTCCTCACCCCTGCTCGGCTCCTCTGTCTGGAGCTCTGCCATAGTGTCCCGATCGTCTATTCGAAAATGGCGCTGGGAGGCGCCATTACACTACTGCACATGCGCCGCCCGGCCGAGCGAGTGCGAGCTTTCACAAGCCCGGCCGGCTTTGGAATGCGGCATGCGCAGTTCCATGGTCGGCTCGCGGCCATCTTTTTCACGGGCACCGATGCCCATAACGGAATTTAACGGCAGCCCCAAAAAGGGGTTAAATCTACGGGCGGTTGGCAAAACTGTGGGGCCCCCTGCTGGACACCGGGCCCTCGGTCGGCACCCGATTGTCCTAATGGTCAGTCTGCCCCTGCGCACAGTCCTCACCCCTACAAAGCGCACAGCGGAGCGGACTGAAACCGCCTCCCCTCCTCTCTGTTTACATCTAAGGTGGAGGAGGAGGGAGTCCGAGTGACACACGAGGCTGTGCCTATTCTGCGCTGTTCTGAGGTCTGTAAAGTTTTTAATGTAATGCAAATGGACATGTGCTGCGGGGGCGCTATGGGAGGGGAGAGGGGGGTCTGCACTGATGGAGGAGGGAATCTGCACTGAGGGGGGCTCTGCACTGATGGAGGAGGGAGGGGGGGCTGCATTGAGGGGGCTCTGCACTGATGGAGGAGGAAGAGGGGTCTGCACTGAGAGGGGTCTGCTCTGAGGGGCCTCTGCACTGATGGAGGAGGGGGTCTGCACTGAGGGGGGCTCTGCACTGATGGAGGGGGGGTCTGCACTTATGGAGGAGGGGGTCTGCACTGAGGGGGGCTCTGCACTGATGGAGGAGGGAGGGGGGTCTGCACTGAGGGGGGTCTGCAATGAGGGGGGTGTGTACTGATGGAGGGAGGGGGGTCTGCACTGAGGGAGGTCTATACTAAAGGATGGGGGTCTGCACTAAGGGGGTCTATACTGGTAGATGGGGGGTCTGCACTGAAGGGGGCTATACTAATGGAGGGGGGTCTGTACTTAGTGAGGGGGATCTGTACTGAGGGGGGGGGACTATAGTTGGTGGAGAGGGGGGTGACACCAATTTTTTCCGCACCGGGGGGACACCAACCCTAGTGAAGCCACTGCCCAATGCCCGAGGCTCTAAAAGCTACATGGGGTACCTTTCAGGAATACGTGGACATTTTTAGCCCCATAGACATCAATTAGAACACCTGAAAACCCTAAAAGGACATGCTTTTTTCAGGCGTATGGCTTAGCAGAAAACTTGAAATATGCTTCTATATGTATATGCACTCAAAAATGCCCAAATAAATGCCTGAAAATGAATTTAAAAAATCGCTCTGTTCAGGTGAGAAAGCAGCCTCAATGGCTGTTTTAGCACCCAATAAAGTTCTTATCTGTATATGTATTCATACATGTACAAAAGTATATGTAGTATAAAAAGTATGACATGTGTGCCACCTGCTGGTCAAATGCTGCATGTGCTAATATAGTGTAGACTATGTAAATCAGAATCTATTCATGTGTACAGTTTTCCAGCAATCAATTTTATCTGACACCTTAAATACCCCGAGTCAGGGGGGACATTTTTTAATAACTTATGTTGACATGTTTTTATGAACAGCTATGGCAAAAAAAAAAAAAAACAAGTGACAAATTCCTAACAGGATAGGGCAGAACTAGGGAGATTATTCTTGTATGCCGCAGTGGCATATTGCTGTAAATCATATCATACTGATTAAAAAAAAAACTCCAAATAAGATGCATTCATTCATTTAAACTTGATGTGTTCATTTCCAAAACTACTTTTTTGCCCGCAAATTTTTGTAAAATATACAATGTAGCCCTTTGTACTGAAAAGTTTGGAGACCCCTACTGTAGTGTATATGTCCACCTATTCTCTTCAGTCTCTATCCTGGTGATCCTGAAATATTGTCTTTGCTGTCTCTCACACAGAGAAATCCTGATGTTAAAAAAAAAAAAGAAAGAAAGAAAAGAAAAAAGAAGAAGCCAGAACTAAGTGCTTTCTTACAGCTTCTTAAGATTTAAACCTGCCAAGAAAATGATAATCTGATTGGTGATGCTACAATTAAAAGGAGAGAACTTTACACCTACTATCATCTGACCCTGGATTTTGTGGATCTTGTTCTATAGTGGATTGCATAGAACTCAGGTAAATGCAAATTGAAAGAACTTTGACATTAAAGCAGAACTTCACCCAAAAGGGTAAGCCCTGCTTCTTTGCATCCTCCCTCCCTCCACTACCACATTTGGCACTTTTTTGGGGGGGGTGGGGGCTGTGGAAATCTTAGCCAGAAGTGCGTCCCCCTCCCCCCCCTTCCGCCACAGTCTTCTGGGACACATTACAGGTCTCAGAAGACTACGGGAGCATTCATAAGGCACAGTGTGGCTTGTGCATGCGCTGTAGGAAACCAGCTGTAAATGCCTATTTGCCTTGCTTGAGATGCCGGCGCCTGCATCCAAAGCTGATTGAAGAATCGGCTCGAGTGAGGACATCGCTGGGTTCCTGGACAGGTAAGTGTTATAAAAAAAAAAAAGTCAGCAGCTACAGTATTTGTAGCTGCTAGCTGCTGACTTAAATTTTTTGGGGGGAGCCTGGAGCTCCTCTTTACCAAAGCTTTAGCATGCAATAGTTGCACTTGGAATGCTCTCACATGTTACCTGAATGTGCTCTTTAATACCCCTTTCGCACTGGCAGAGCAAGCCATTAGCGTTTAAGCGCCACTTGCTTTAGTGGCGCTTTTTGGCCACTAGTAGGGCGTTTTTTTACCCCTCATTGCAATGGGCAAGGCATTTTGGGAGCACTTAATATAGCACTCCCAACCCACCCCAAAGATGCTGCTTGCAGGACTTTTCAAAACGTCCTGCAAGCGCGCCACCCCAATGTGAAAAGACTCACTGCAATGAATGGGAGGCAGTTTTCAGGCAATTTGCAGAGGCTATTTCTAGTGCTAAAGCACCTGAAAACCACCTCAGTGTGAAAGTAGTGCTTTGATAGGTGCTAAAGCAAAAATATAGTTCCATGAACCTTGTTATAATGTGCAAGTATGCAATTCAAAACTTTTTTTTTTTTCATTTTGGATAGACTAAGGGAGGGTTATAACCCCTGTCAGATTTTTTTTCCATCTGTGTCCTGTTGCAGAGATTTCCCTTTACTTCCTGTCCCATAGCCAAACAGGAGATGAGAGGAATTCCATGAAAATTAAAGGAATTCCTTGGGGACCTCCAGGTCACCAGAACTAGTATCCCCATTGGAAGATATCCCCGCTATTACTTTTCTGGAGACAACCCAAAATTTGGGATTTTCTTTTATTTTCACTTTCAAATGATAATGGTAAACAGAACAAATAGAGAGGCTGAATCTCCCTAAGGGTCCTTTCACACGGGACGGATCCGTGATGATCCGCCCCGTGAACATCCGTTTGCTCAGTGGGGATCGCTCCGTTGATCCCCGCTGAGCCGGTGGATGACAGGGCGGTCTCTGCACACTGTGCAGGGACCGCCCTGTCAGATCTCCGCTCTCCCCTATGGGGGATCGGATGAACACGGACCGTCTGTCCGTGTTCATCCGATCCGCTCTGCAGACAGATAGAAAAATAAGATTTTCCTCCGTCTGCAGAATCGGACCATAGCGGGGACGGATGATATTGGGTGTCAGCGGATGTTCATCCTCTGACACCCGCTATCCCATAGGGATGCATATATGTCCGTATTTCATCCGAAAACGGATTGATGAGATACGGACATACTGTCCGCACGTGTGAAAGGGGCCTAACAGGGACACAGACAGCAATAAAAAGTGACAGGTGTTCTAATCCCTCTCCACTCTACCCATAACTAGAAGAAAAAAAGTTTAGCCCTTAGTTATACTTTAAATAAAATTTGATGCACACAAACACCCCTAATTTTTTGGTAAAATATAAAAGATGGTGTTGTGCTGAGTAAATATATGTCAAACATGTAAAGAGTAACTCCACTTTTGTTGAGAAAAAAACATTCCCCTCTGAGTGATCTATGTACATTGCAAGAATTATAACAAACTTTGTTTCAGATTCCTATCTTTTGTTATTCTGATGTAATCCCTGTATGTTCCTCTGAGCCTCAGTGATGAGTGGGTCTAATGGGAGTGGTTTCATAATTATCTATCAGGTGTGCACCTACAGGGCTCTAATGAGGAAATCTGCTGGGCCTGCATCCCTTTAGACCCCATACACACTATTAGATTTTCTGCAGATTTTTGTCTTCAGGTTTACCATAATCATATAATATGAAGTCAAACCTTAAGAGTTTCAATTTGTATCCAATCAGGAAGGCCCTTGCACTACATGTTTTGGTAAATCTGAAGACAAAAAATCTGCAGAAAACCTAATAGTGTGTATGGGGGCCTTAGATGTGTTCCTACAGGGAGTGTATCACTAAAAATGAATTTTTTGTTGCAGGGGATGCCTGAAATCTGACTTGTATCTCAGGTAGACTTCTGGGAAAATTAGTGAGCCAATCACACAAGCAGGAAATTATGTTTCTGGGGGTGGTCAGTACACGCTCTGTACAGGTTGCCATATTGCAATGCGTTCTCAGAAAATTACTGTGGCTGCAGATTGCATAGGAAAGGTAATTTTTAATCACATTCAATTACAATATGACTTGTGTCGCAATATTATTTTTGCAATTTTTTTTCCCAATGAAAGTGGAGTTACCCTTTAACCACTTCCTTCCCGCCGACCGTCAAATGATGGCTGGCGGGCGGGGCTATCGTTCTGGGTGGACGTCATATGACGGCCCTCCAGAATGACCGCTCTCGCGCCTGTGGGGGGCGCGCATTGTGGCGATCGGTGGTGCGGTGTGTCAGTCAGACACACCGCTACACCAATCTCAGTAAAGAGCCTCTGACAGAGGCTCTTTACCACGTGATCAGCCGTGTCCAATCACGGCTGATCCCGATGTAAACAGGAAGAGCCGTTGATCGGCTTTTTCTCACTCGCGTCTGACAGACACGAGTAGAGGAGAGCCGATCATCTGCTCTCCTGAAAGGGGGGTTCTGTGCTGATTGTTTATCAGCGCAGCCCCCCCCCCTCAAATGCCCACCCATGACCACCAGGATGCTGCCAGGACCACCAGGGATGGCCACCACACTGATCCACCAGGTATGCCACCCACGACCACCAGGGAAATGCCAATTAGTGTCCAGGCAGCTGCCAATCCCCAATGCCTGCCAGTGCCATCAGTGATGCCTATCAATGCCATCTATCAGTGCCACATATCAGTGCCACATATCAGTGCCACGTATCAGTGGCACCCATAAGTACCCATCAGTGCAGCCTTTCAGTGCCCATCAGTGTCGCTTATCAGTGCCGCCTATCAGTGCCCATCGTCAGTGTCACCTCATCGGTGCCGCCTTATCGGTGCCTGTCAGTGCCGCCTTATCAGTGCACATCAGTGAAGGAGAATACTTACTTATTTACAAAATTTTATAACAGGAACAAAAGAAAAACTTTTTTTTCAAAATTTTAGGTCTTTTTTTATTTGTTTAGAAAGAAATAAAAACCGCAGAGGTGATAAAATACCACCAAAAGAAAGCTCTATTTGTGGGAACAAAATGATAAAAATTCTGTTTGGGTACAGTGTAGCATGACCGCACAATTGTCATTTAAACAGCGACAGCGCTAAAAATTGTCTTAGGCAGGAAGTGGGTGTAAGTGCCCGATATTGAGGTAGTTAAAGATTTAAAATTGGGTACGCCTGTGAAATGGAGACAAACTATGGTACCTAACAGTATCCATAGGCATTGCTTTAATAGCCTTTACACTTACAGGTTTATAGTTAAATGTGAGCTCTGGCCCTAGAATTATTGCTTTCATTCTGACATTTGCTGTGAAAGCTCACATGTGTGGTGCAGTCCCTGTTATAAGCGTGCCAGAATTACAGGGGTCCTTAAAAAAAAAAAAAAAAAATACATTTTATTTACACTTTTTTTTTTGTTTTTACACTTTTTTTTGTTTGTTTTCTTTCATTCAACTGTATTGCTATCACAAAGGATGAAGAACACCCCTTGTGAAAGCTTTGGACAGTGACAGGTATTATTTATGGAGAGAGATTAGGGGTTTATTAGACCCCTGATCACTCCTCTGCCCTCCATGGTAGCTGATCAAACAGAGGTCTGTCGGATCAGATCCTTCCTTGGCTGTAATGGCCTGGGAAACAAAGCACTGAAACGGGAAATGACTAAATTCTTGTCCCTCCCAGCTTCATTTATCATAGAGGAGATGGAAAAACGAATGTTCCTCCATCTCCTCTGTGGGCAGCCGACCCAATCACTTGCAGCAGTCCGGTTGAACAGAGAGCCTAGAAACAGCGGCAGGAGGGGGGCTCTCCCGAGCCCTGTAAAAGGAATCAGGTGGTTGTAAAGCCACTTGGATCGCTATTACATGAAAGCCGATCACCTGCTCTAAAAAGCAATACCGGGATCGTGGCTGCAGTATAACTGCTTCCTGTCCATAATGTATATATCTCACAAAAGTGAGTACACCCCTCACAGTTTTGTGAATATTTTATTATATCTTTTCATGTGACAACACTGAAGAAATTACACTTTGCTACAATATAAAGTAGTGCGTGTACAGCTTGTATAAAAGTGTAAATTTGCTGTCCCCTCAAAATAACTCAACACACAGCCATTAATGTCTAAAATGCTGGCAACAAAAGTGAGTGCACCCCTGAGTGAAAATGTCCAAATTGGGCCAAGGTCATGTGACTTGTTAGTGTTACAGGGTCTCAAGTGTGAATAGGGAGCAGGTGTGTTAAATTTGGTGTTATCGCTCTCACTCTCTCATACTGGTCACTGGAAGTTCAACATGGCAAAGAACTCTCTGAGGATCTGAAAATAAAGATTGTTGCTCTATATAAAGATGGCCTAGGCTATAAGAAGAAAGGCAAGACCCTGATACTGAGCTACAGCACGGTGGCCAAGACCATACAGCAGTTTAACAGGACAGGTTTCACTTAGAACAGGCCTAGTCATGGTCGACCAAAGAAGTTGAGTGCTCGTGCTCAGCGTCATATTCAGAGGTTGTCTTTAGGAACTACATCTATGAGTGCTGGCAGCACTGCTGCAGAGGTTGAGGGGTGGGGAGTTAGCCTGTCAGTTCTCAGACCATACGCCGCACACTACATAAAATTGGTCTGCATGGCTGTTGTCCCAGAAGGGAGCCTCTTCTAAAGATGATGCACAAGAAAGCCCGCAAACAGTTTGCTGAAGACAAGCAGACTAAGGATATGAATTACTGGAACCATGTCCTGTGGTCTGATGAGACCAAGATAAACTTATTTGGTTCAGATGGTGTCAAGCATGTGTGACGGCAACCAGGTGAAGAGTACAAAGACAAGTGTGTCTTGCCTACAGTCAAGCATGGTGGTGGGAGTGTCATGGTCTGGGCTGCACGAGTGCTACCGACACTGGGGAGCTACAGTTTATTGAGGCAACCATGAATGTACTGTGACATACTGAAACAGAGTATGATCCCCTCCCTTCAGAGACTGGGCCGCAGGGCAGTATTCCAACATGATAACGACCCCAAACACACTTCCAAGATGACCACTGCTTTACTAAAGAAGCTGAGGGTAAAGGTGATGGACTGGCCAAGCATGTTTCAGACCTAAACCCTATTGAGCATCTGCGGGGCATCCTCAAACAGAAGGTGGAGGAGCGCAAGGTCTCTAACATCCACCAGCTCCGTGATGTCATCATGGAGGAGTGGGAGAGGACTCCAGTGGCAACCTGTGAAGCTCTGGTGAACTCCATGCCCAAGAGGGTTAAGGCAGTGCTGGAAAATAATGGTTGCTACACAAATTATTGACTCTTTGGGCCCAATTTGGACATTTTCACTTAGGGGTGTACTCACTTTTGTTGCCAGCGGTTTAGATATTAATGGCTGTGTGTTGAGTTATTTTGAGGGGACAGCAAATTTACACTGTTATACAAGCTGTATACTCACTACTTTACATTGTAGCAAAGTGTCATTTCTTCAGTCACATAAAAAGATGTAATAAAATATTTACAAAAATGTAAGAGGTGTACTCACTTTTGTGAGATACTGTATATGCTGGACCAGAAACTGTTAAACTTCTTTTTCTTGTTTAAGAAAAGAAAATAAATACAATTACAAGACTGACTGACCGCTTGGTAGTTTGATTGGCAAGTACTCTGTCATGCAACCCTGTACCCAAATGAATTTTGGATCATTAGAAACAGAGCTTTCTTATGGTATTATTTACACATGCTGGTGTAACAAGGTTAAACATGGAATTTTGTATCAGTACACCTTTGCTGCCATTGTGCTATATGCTGGGTGTCCAGGGTGCCCCTGTGCCTTTAAGAAGGGGTGGACTCCCTCCAGGCTCACCTGCCTCTGCCTATCCTTTTTAGTGCATGTGCTTCTACTATGGAGGCTCTCAAAATTTACAGTTAGGACTGCAGATAATACAGGGGAGCCGTGAAGTGGCTCTGCAGCCTATGCATGGATTTGCATATGTATGCAAACGAAACCCCTGTTTTTAACGCAAACTAGATGGCAGGACAGGACAATTCAGTTGGTTGCAGGCTGGTTGGTAAGTTGAGCTGGGAATTTTCTTTGGTTTTGTTTCACATACGTTGCCCTTCCATGTGCTTCTTGCTGCAAAGGCCTGTTATAAAAGGGGGGTAGGGCTCAGAGACTGTATGCTTAGCTTTACAGCAATTGGAGGGGATGCGGACGTGAGGAGGCGCGCATGCCTGAGGGGAGGAGCCTGAACACGGCGTCTGTTCGAGCCCATGGAGGAACGCCAGGTGACTAGCCGAGAGCTGAGCGGGGTGAGTGTCCGTGGAGCCCCGGCGGATGAAGGCTGTTAAGAGTGTTCGCATCAGCCTCCGACAGCACAGCGGTACAGCGCTCCACACCGAGGGGAGAGGATCGGAGGCTGTTGAATGGGACGGGCGGCAAGCGGGCAGAGCTTACGGCGAACCCTCCGGAGCCGTAGCCTGCTGCTGATTCCTCACCCTCTCTCCTGTCCCCTCCTCCCTCGCCTCTCCCTGCTTCCCAGCCCGACGGTTTTCCCCCTGCTCCGCTGTTCAATAGTTGAGAATGTATACGGATAGGAGCTGTTTAGCAAGTTTCTCATACAGCGTTCGAAAGTGAAGGGAGCACAAGTTGGAAGCAGCATTTTAACAAGGCTCAGGTAATACCAACTGACAACACGATAAGAAGAAAGAACGCATCTCCCAGGTAATAGATACTCAATTTGTACGGTCCTTACAGGTGTGGTGCAGACTGAAAATGTATTATTTATACTTTACACGATGAAGGCTACAAACCGGCATGTGAATAAGCAACATTATATACGGGCTAACTTGTAAATGTAAATTCTTATTTAGTGCCTCCTGTGCTGTTGACTACATCCTAGCGGGGGAAAGAAGTTTGTGAGCCTGAACAATAGGACTGACAAGTCTATTTACAAGTGCTGATTGATAAGGGTAGACAGCTCATTTCTCCGTCCTCAGCACGCATTCGGTACTGGAGATCTGATAAATAGCTACATAAGGTACTGACACTGGACTGAAGGAGGCAATTTTTTTTTTCAATATAGCGCCTGAGGCAATGATAAGATAGGTACTCCCCTAAAGCCTTCCCAGGAAAAGTCCACCTGAGGGAATAGAAACAAAAAGTATGAGAGGGAGGACACAGAGAGGGAGAGGGAGTCCCCCAGAGAAAGTTTAAATACAAGTTCAATACAGAAGTATTTAAAAGAGAAGAGCCCCCAAAGTCCAGGTGAGGAGAAAAAACAGGAGAACATAAAAGGGAAAGAAAGAGGTGACAAAATCTAAAGGGGCCCAGGGGGACAAACCCAGGGAAGGCATCGGAATTGGAACGGTACTCAACCCAACCACTTCTCAAGATCGAGGCAGTATGGCACAAATGCCAACTAAATTAGAAATGATGGAAATGTTTTCTAAACTTGAAAACTCTATCAAAAGTGAGATCGCCAACGTAAGAGGGGACATGGGCCACTTGTTGAACAGGGTGGAAGAGGCTGAGGAAAAAACAGGACAACAAGCCCAGGAGATTGGGGAATTAACCTCCTTGGCGGTAATCCCGAGCGTGACTTGGGTCTGACTTTTACTGTCAGGTGCGGTAACCCCGAGTCACGCTCGGGGTAACACTGCAGAGCATCCAGCGGAGCCCTTACCTTCTCCTGGGTTCCAGCGATGCCCTCCACTGTCCTTGGCTGTGCTCCGCTCTGATCGCCAGCGCGATCACCGCATCTCACTTCCTAGTTACGTTGCCTGCGAGCAGCAGCGGCGCACGGGAGCGGAACTAGGCGGGAAATTCAAAAAGTTCAATAGTTCAAACACAATAACACACATATAAAAAGAGGTGATA
The DNA here is from genome assembly GCF_042186555.1 of Aquarana catesbeiana. NCBI lineage: Eukaryota > Metazoa > Chordata > Amphibia > Anura > Ranidae > Aquarana > Aquarana catesbeiana. The sequence continues at coordinate 322,075,967 of NC_133326.1, forward strand.
CAGTGTAATCTGAGAGGATTACATTGTATCATCTCAGATCTCACTGATACAGTGCCCCTTGCCCCAGTGCCCCTTGCCTCCAATAAAATATTAAGAAGATGGAATTCAAAAGTGCCATTTCGCTACAAAATCGCCTTTGGAGCAGTTGAATGACATCGACAGCGACATGGAGTTGCTCCCAGAACTCAGCGATAGTGAGTCGTGGGGAGATTTGTCGTCTGACACTGATCTGACAAGTGACAGCGGTGACAGCGATGATGATCCTGCACCTGACATCAGCGATGTGCGCACTTGGTGCCCTATTGAGTGCGATACGGACCAGGTAGCGCCCCCAAGAATTCCCTTCACTGGATCACCTGGGATGAAGGTCGAAATTGAGAGTGACAACCCTCTGGCATACCTGCAATTACTTCTCACAGAGGAGGTAATTGAAAAAATTGTCATAGAGACAAATCGCTACCAACAGCAGCAATCCGCTACGCTGCATTCCAGGTTTTCCCGAAGCAGAAGGTGGGAACCGGTGACTAAAGAGGACATCTGGCTGTTTCTCGGACTCATTATTCTTCAGAGGGTGGTGGGGAAACCACGCCAGAAATGGTACTGGACCACCAACAAGTTACTGGCCACTCCGTTTTTTGGTACTGTGATGTCCGAATACCGTTTTTCCCTCATCATGAAATATTTCCACTTCACTAACAATGAAGAGTTTGATGAGGCCACGCATCCTGCGCCCAAGCTAAAAAAAATCTGGGAGGTATGCCAAATTATTGGGAACAATTTCCAGCGGGCCTACGTGCCAGAAAGGGACGTCAGCGTGGATGAAAGTTTAATGGCCTACAAAGGACGCCAGTATATTGCATCCAAAAGAGCGCGGTTTGGCATCAAATCATACATGCTCTGCGAGTCATCCACTGGGTACATATGGAACTCGGTCATTTACACCGGTAAAGGCACGAAGTTCCTTGGGTTGGGGGGATGATTGGGGGTGGGATGGGGGAGAGGGGGGTGAGGGGGGCTCCCGGAGGGAAGGTGATAGGGGTGGGATCCTCTGGTATTTCGTAAACAAGCATGACTATCCCTTTGAAAGCCAAGTAAAGGGTTACTAACTTAAGGAAAAATAGAAGAAGAGACAACATTAACTTTCATGACCTATAACGTTAGGGGCCTAAATACTCCCATCAAGAGATACAAGATCCTTGAAGAACTCAGACAACATGGGGCAGGGGTGGTCTTTTTACAAGAGACTCACCTGTCCCATGAGTCTAACATGAAATTGCACTCGGTTCATTTTCCAACATGGTAGAGTGGTCCAACATGGTACTACGGGGACACCATCACAAAGAGAGCTAGGGGTGTAGCGATAGGGTTCGCGAAAGGTATTAGATTTGAATTAGAGGACAGGCTGACAGACCCAGAGGGGAGATTCCTCTTCCTTAAAGGCAAACTAGGTAGAATGGAGTGCACGTTGGCAAATATATACGCTCCAAATAGGAACCCGATTAAATATCTAACAGATATTCTAGCAAAGCTGATGGATTTCAAGAGCGGGTATGTGATCCTGATGGGTGACACGAACTTTTGTATGGACCCAAGCCTGGACAGTACGTCCCGTGTGCAGGAGACGACAAGTAACGTCCAATTGAAAAGGATAAAACATAAATTGCATGTGTGTCAATTAGTAGACATCTGGAGGATTCTTAATCCTAAAAAAAAAAGATTTTACGTTTTTTTCTCCTGTACACGGGACCTACTCAAGTATAGACTATATTCTGGTAGATCATAGACCGATTGAGTGGGTGAAAGATTCTGGTATAGAAATAAACATTTTCGGATCATCCCCCGGTAAAAATGAAGATAGTAGTTCCAGGCATTATTAGACAGCCTCAAGCCTGGCGCCTAAATGAACAGCTAATTCAGGATGAGGAGACCTCAGAAGTTGTGAGAAAGGAATTAGAACACTATTTTGAAAGCAACGACACAGGAGAGGTTTCGGGGTCTAACTTGTGGGAGGCACACAAGGCCTATATAAGGGGGATCCTGATGAAAGTAGGATCAAGGAAAAAAAAAAAAAAAAGAGAGATCGGAGAAAATAAAAAATAAAAAACGGAAGAGATTTTTAGAATAGAGCAGGAACACAAGAAATACCAGGGTAACCGTACCGAAATACACCAAAAGTTAGTCGCGAAAAGGGATGAACTGAAAGATCTCATAGAACAGGAAACAACAAGAGCCTTCAACAGAATATCCAAAGAAAGATACCAGTGGGGAAATAAGGCCAGTAGGAATCTTGCCCGAATGTTGCAAAAGAAAAAATCTTTAAATTACATAGACAAAATTCAAACAAAAGGTGGGGAAATGGCCCACTCTACTAAGAGAATAGCGGAGACATTTAAAAATTACTATCAGGATCTGTACGCGGTAGCACCTGATAGGGGTCAGACAGGAGATAAAAAAAATTGAATAAAAGACTTCCTAGAAAAGGCCGGATTATCCAGAATCCCAGAGAATCTGAGAGAAACACTAGAGTCCCCAATAACAGAGGAGGAAATAAGTAGGGCTCTTGTACAAAGGAAAAAGCCCTGGCCCGGATGGGTTTACAACATATTATTACAAAAAGTTTAAAGATATTCTTATTCCAAGGTTATGCCAGTACATGAATGGCCTGGGGGCAGAATATGAAATGGACGGAGAGGCACTGTCTGCAATTATTACAGTCATTTTGAAGGAGGGGAAAGATGGGACGAGGTGTTCCAGCTACAGGCCCATCTTGTTGCTGAATGCAGATATAAAATTGTATGCCAAAGTACTAGCAGGTCAGGTTGAAGGAGTGATGACCCTCCTGGTACATCCTGACCAGGTGGGTTTTACGCCTGGAAGGGAGGGAAGAGAACGGGGTAAGAACACTCCTCCTTCTCCAGAGGATAAAAGAAAGTATGCCCCCGGGTCTACTCCTGTCGATAGATGCCGAAAAGGCCTTCGACAGGGTAGACTGGGGGCTCATGATACAGTCCCTGAAAACAATGGGATTCGGCCCAAGAATGATACGGTGAATCAAAACTTTATACCATCACCCAACAGCAACCATAAGAATAAATGGCGTATTGTCTGCACCCTTCAAGATGAAAAACGGGACAAGGCAGAGATGCCCATTATCCCCTCTCCTGTTTGTGCTATCCCTGGAACCTCTATTGGCCATGGTACGAACGAACCCCGATATAAGCGGATTTAGGATTGGAGAGGAGGAGCATAAACTTGCAGCATATGCGGATGACGTACTGTTTTACATCGTCAATCCGCGGATCACTTTGCCCAACTTATTAAATACTTTGAAACATTATGGGGAGATGTCCAACTTCAGATTAAACCTAGTAAAGTCAGAAATTCTCAAAATAAACATTCCTAAGACAGAAGAACTAACACTGAAAACGCAATTTAAATTTGCCTGGAGGAGGGAACTGAACTATCTGGGAATCAAACTAGCAAATACCATGAATAGGATTTATAAAATAAATTTTATAACATTATTAGATGAAATCATAACCGAGTGCAACAGAATAGTCCGGAGGCCCATATCATGGATTGGCCGGATAAATATTATAAAGATGGTTCTTTTACCAAAGATTTCTTATAAGTTTCAGATGTTGCCAATTGCTCTGCCTTTGTCTTACTTTAGAAAACTAAAGCCGAGAGCCGAGCGGGGTGAGTGTCCGTGGAGCCCCGGCGGATGAAGGCTGTTTAGAGTGTTCACATCAGCCTCCGACAGCACAGCGGTACAGCGCTCCACACTGAGGGGAGAGGATCGGAGGCTGTTGAATGGGACGGGCAGCAAGCGGGCGGAGCTTACGGCGAACCCTCCGGAGCCGTAGCCTGCTGCTGATTCCTCACCCTCTCTCCTGTCCCCTCCTCCCTTGCCTCTCCCTGCTTCCCAGCCCGGCGGTTTTCCCCCTGCTCCGCTGTTCAATAGTTGAGAATGTAGCACAAGTTGGAAGCAGCATTTTAACAAGGCTCAGGTAATACCAACTGACAACGCGATAAGAAGAAAGAACGCATCTCCCAGGTAATAGATACTCAATTTGTACGGTCCTTACAGGTGTGGTGCAGACTGAAAATGTATTATTTATACTTTACATGATGAAGGCTACAAACCAGCATATGAATAAGCAACATTATAAACGGGGCTAACTTGTAAATGTAAATTCTTATTTAGTGCCTCCTGTGCTGTTGACTACATCCTAGAGGGAGAAAGAAGTTTGTGAGCCTGAACAATAGGACTGACAAGTCTATTTACAAGTGCTGACTGATAAGGGTAGACAGCTAATTTCTCCGTCCTCAGCATGCATTCGGTACTGGAGATCTGATAAATACAGTAGCTACATAAGGGACTGACACTGGACTGAAGGAGGCAATTTTTTTTTTCATTATAGTGCCTGAGGCAATGATAAGATAGGTACTCCCCTAAAGTCTTCCCAGGAAAAGTCCACCTGAGGGAATAGAAACAAGAAGTATGAGAGGGAGGACACAGAGAGAGGGAGAGGGAGTCCCCCAGAGAAAGTTTAAATACAAGTTCAATACAGAAGTATTTAAAAAAGAAGAGCCCCCAAAGTCCAGGTGAGGAGAAAAAACAGGAGAACATAAAAGGGAAAGAAAGAGGTGACAAAATCTAAAGGGGCCCAGGGGGACAAACCCAGGGAAGGCATCAGAATTGGAACGGTACTCAACCCAACCACTTCTCAAGATCGAGGCAGTATGGCACAAATGCCAACTAAATTAGAAATGATGGAAATGTTTTCTAAACTTGAAAACTCTATCAAAAGTGAGATCGCCAACGTAAGAGGGGACATGGGCCACTTGTTGAAGAGGGTGGAAGAGGCTGAGGAAAAAACAGGACAACAAGCCCAGGAGATTGGGGAATTAAAGGCATAAGTTAAGAAACTACAACTGGCCCATAGAGAGCGTCTCTATAAGTTAGAGGAACAAAAGAATCATAACAGACGTCAAAATCTCAGGATACGAGCCCTACCAGAACAGCAGGGGGAAGACTTGGACGTAAAAATGAAAAAATAATTTAACCCAGTTTTGGGTAGAAGTGAAGAATATGATTTAAAGATAGATCAAGCGCACAGAGTAAGGAAACCCCCAGGTCTGAAAGAAGAGATACCTCGAGATGTTATAATAAAATTTCATCAATACGAAGACAAAGCTAAAATATGGAGCAATCTAAGAAGAGCACCCCCATTACAGTATGAGGGAACAAACCTTTAGGTGTTCATGGACTTATCTGCCGGAACTTTAGCGCGGAGGCGACAGCTTAAGCCTCTAATAGAACAGCTGAAGGTTGCTAATATTAAGTATAACTGGGGGTTTCCAGCCTCTCTTGTAGTCCAGAAGGAGGGAAGGACAGTACGATTAAAATTTCTAGAAGAGCTTTCAGATTTTTGTAAAAGTCTCGAGATCCCAATGCCAAATATATCGGGTGGACAGGAACGGATGGGAGTGATGGTGGAGGGCGGTCACTGGCAGAGAGCTTGAAAAGCATGAATAAGTTTATTTAGGCTGGGTTGGGGGGGGTTCATGGGATTGGGGAGGGGGGACCCCAAATAGGACAGGGGGAGTCTAGGAAGCCTGAGGGTCATCGGGGTGCTGGGTTTTCTCCCTGTGGGCTTGGTCCTGCCCCTCTTCCCATTCAGAGGGGAGGAGGGGATGAGGTACACGGACAACGGAGGCCACGGTCAAAGCTTCACCCCAAGATTTGAGGTTCACCAGAGGAGATCTAAAAGGTGACACCAAGGCCAGAGCGGGGTCAGGGGGGGAGGTGGGAGCAGGGGGGTTGGGTTGCGGGGATGATTGGGAGTGGGATGGGGGAGAAGGGGGTGAGGGGGGCTCCCGGAGGGAAGGTGATAGGGGGGGGATCCTCTGGTATTTCGTAAACAAGCATGACTATCCCTTTGAAAGTCAAGTAAAGGGTTACTAACGTAAGCAAAAATAGAAGAAGAGACAACATTAACTTTCATGACCTATAACGTTAGGGGCCTAAATACTCCCATCAAGAGATACAAGATCCTTGAAGAACTCAGACGACATGGGGCAGGGGTGGTCTTTTTACATGAGTCTAACGTGAAATTGCACTCGGTTCATTTTCCAACATGGTAGAGTGGTCCAACATGGTACTACGGGAACACCATCACAAAGAGAGCTAGGGGTGTAGCGATAGGGTTCGCAAAAGGTATTAGATTTGAATTAGAGGACAGGCTGACAGACCCAGAGGGGAGATTCCTCTTCCTTAAAGGCAAACTAGGTAGAATGGAGTGCACGTTGGCAAATATATACGCTCCGAATAGGAACCCGATTAAATATCTAACAGATATTCTAGCAAAGCTGATGGATTTCAAGAGCGGGTATGTGATCCTGATGGGTGACACGAACTTTTGTATGGACCCAAGCCTGGACAGTACGTCCCGTGTGCAGGAGACAAGTAACGTCCAATTGAAAAGGATAAAACATAAATTGCATGTGTGTCAATTAGTAGACATCTGGAGGATTCTTAATCCTAAAAAAAAAAGATTTTACGTTTTTTTCTCCTGTACACGGGACCTACTCAAGGATAGACTATATTCTGGTGGATCATAGACTGATTGAGTGGGTGAAAGATTCTGGTATAGAAATAAACATTTTCGGATCATTCCCCGTTAAAAATGAAGATAGTAGTTCCAGGCATTATTAGACAGCCTCAAGCCTGGCGCCTAAATGAACAGCCAATTCAGGATGAGGAGGCCTCAGAAGTTGTGAGAAAGGAATTAGAACACTATTTTGAAAGCAATGACACAGGAGAGGTTTCGGGGTCTATCTTGTGGGAGGCACACAAGGCCTATATAAGGGGGATCCTGATGAAAGTTGGATCAAGGAAAAAAAAAAAAGAGAGATCGGAGAAAATAAAAAAATTTACTGAAAAGATTTTTAGAATAGAGCAGGAACACAAGAAATACCAGGGTAACCGTACCGAAATACACCAAAAGTTAGTCGCGAAAAGGGATGAACTGAAAGATCTCATAGAACAGGAAACAACAAGAGCCTTTAACAGAATATCCAAAGAAAGATACCAGTGGAGAAATAAGGCCAGTAGGAATCTTGCCCGAATGTTGCAGAAGAAAAAATCTTTAAATTACATAGACAAAATTCAAACAAAAGGCGGGGAAATGGCCCACTCTACTAAGAGAATAGCGGAGACATTTAAAAATTACTATCAGGATCTGTACGCGGTAGCACCTGATAGGGGTCAGACAGGAGATAAAAAAAATTGAATAAAAGACTTCCTAGAAAAGGCCGGATTACCCAGAATCCCAGAGAATCTGAGAGAAACACTAGAGTCCCCAATAACAGAGGAGGAAATAAGTAGGGCTCTTGTAGATACGGCCAAAGGAAAAAGCCCTGGCACGGACGGGTTTACTACATATTATTACAAAAAGTTTAAAGATATTCTTATTCCAAGGCTATGCCAGTACATGAATGGCCTGGGGGCAGAATATGAAATGGACGGAGAGGCACTGTCTGCAATTATTACAGTCATTTTGAAGGAGGGGAAAGATGGGACGAGGTGTTCCAGCTACAGGCCCATCTTGTTGCTGAATGCAGATATAAAATTGTACGCCAAAGTATTAGCAGGTCGGGTTAAAGGAGTGATGACCCTCCTGGTACATCCTGACCAGGTGGGTTTTACGCCTGGAAGGGAGGGAAGAGAACGGGGTAAGAACACTCCTCCTTCTCCAGAGGATAAAAGAAAGTGGGCCCCCGGGTCTACTCCTGTCGATAGATGCCGAAAAGGCCTTCGACAGGGTAGACTGGGGGCTCATGATACAGACCCTGGAAACAATGGGATTCGGCCCAAGAATGATACGGTGAATCAAAACTTTATATCATCACCCAACAGCAACCATAAGAATAAATGGCGTATTGTCTGCACCCTTCGAGATGAAAAACGGGACAAGGCAGGGATGCCCATTATCCCCGCTCCTGTTTGTGCCATCCCTGGAACCTCTATTGGCCATGGTACGAACGAACCCCGATATAAGCGGATTTAGGATTGGAGAGGAGCATAAACTCGCAGCATATGCGGATGACGTACTGTTTTACATCGTCAATCCGCGGATCACTTTGCCCAACTTATTAAATACTTTGAAACATTATGGGGAGATATCCAACTTCAGATTAAACCTAGTAAAATCAGAAATTCTCAAAATAAACATTCCTAAGACAGAAGAACTAACACTGAAAACGGAATTTAAATTTGCCTGGAGGAGGGAACTGAACTATCTGGGAATCAAACTAGCAAATACCATGAATAGGATTTATAAAATAAATTTTATAACATTATTAGATGAAATCATAACCGAGTGCAACAGAATAGTCCAGAGGCCCATATCATGGATTGGCCGGATAAATATTATAAAGATGGTTCTTTTACCAAAGATTTCTTATAAGTTTCAGATGTTGCCAATTGCTCTGCCTTTGTCTTACTTTAGAAAACTAAAAACAATAATTATGAATGCAATATATATAGGAAATATAGAAAACCGAGAATCTCTTTTGCAGTCTTAAGACAGGCAAAGGAAAGGGGAGGTTTAGCGGTTCCAGACGTCCACAGTTATTACAAAGCCATTGTCTTGTCGAGAGTTGTGGAATGAGCCAAGGAGAAGAACAAAAAAAGATGGGTCAAGATAGAAAAAATACTTAGTAGGGCAAAATTAGGAAAAATAATATGGAATCCACCACACTACATTACGATTGATGTAAACACACCCCCACTCACACGGAATGCTTTAAAAATATGGGATAAATTGTATAAACAATTAAATGGGAGTCATAATTCCCCACTAATCGGGTTAAAAGACAACAAGTTTGTTGCACCAGGGGAAAAGGTAATAGGTGGAAATTGGATAAAAAAAGACTTGACACAGTTAAGAGACATTAAAAAAAGGGAAAATTCTCTCACTTTTAGAGTTAAAACACAATAATAATTTTTGGTTGATAGATGAGTGGCGGTACCTCCAGCTGTATCACTTTAGTCAGAGTCTTCCCTATTAGATCAGGAGACGAGCTGACTCCCTTGGAAAGGCTGTGCTGCACGGATAACGTAAAAAACATGATCTCTAAGCTCTACAATCTGGTGATGAGGGTGATGGAGGTGGAAATACTGCCATATATTAGGAAATGGGAACAGGAGTTGGGGTCACAGAGGGATAATATTAGCATTGGAAAAATACTGACCTTAACACATGGCTCAGCGGTTGACACCAAAACCGCAGAAATGAATTATAAATGTTTAACGAGATGGTACGCCACTCCCGACAAAATTAGTAAATTTCAAAAGGATAAATCAGCAGAGTGTTGGCGAGGTTGTAGTGAAACTGGGACAATGGCACACATTTGGTGGTTCTGTCCCAAAATTAAAAAATATTGGAGAAAGATCATTCATTACATTAAAGAAATCACTAAGATAGAAATCAGGGAAGACAAGTGGGTGGTGTTGGTTCATGAAGTAGAGGGAGATGTGAGGCGATACAAGGACACTTTGATACCACACCTTCTAAAAGCAGCCAAAAAAACTCATCCCTAAGAACTGGCAAGAGGAGGAGAGTCCCCTAATAGGGGTCTGGATTAATGCGGTTGAGGAAACTTATAAATTGGAGAGCCTAAGAACAAATCTCGAAGATAATAACGAAGGGTTCAGCGCGAAATGGGCTGGCTGGAGGGAGTTTAAAAGAACGTGGAGCTCTGCCGAGGAGTTGAGATAAGAGTTTCATTAGGGAAGTCTATGAATTAAAGTTCCTTTTATAGGGCAAATACGCAGAGGAGGTGGGGGGGGGGGGGAGAGTGTTGGGTAGGTGGGGTTTTTGTTGGGGTATTAAAGATGGAGATACTTGGGAAACACTTGTTTGTTATACCTCTATACTGCATATACTAAGCTACGATGATGTGACAAGAATTGGGATAGCAATGAGCCAGAATGGTGATTTAAGCTTCCCTACCAGAGTCTGCTGAAGTGGCAAATAAAGAAAAAATAAAAGGGGGGTAGTGGTCATTTATTTGTACTGCCATTGTGTACTGCCTATGAAAAGCTAGTAGCCTGGTTACCTCTGGCCTCAATAGTTGGAGTTACTATCCCAAAACAAACATGCAGCTAGGGAAATTACAGGAAAATCAGACCAGTGACTTAAAAAACCAAAGTCCTTGGATCAACAACCAGAATTTTCAAATGAGAGTTCAGAAACAGTTGCCTACAAGTTTTCTCAGTATGAGTTTCCTTTCAGTAAAAACCACAAGCAAGATATACTGTATAGGCAGCTGAAGTTTTTTTAAAATCTTGGCTAATACTCATTCTATCCCCTATTGAGGTCACCCATTACACTGAAGAATGAATAGGGATGCTTGGGAAGAGAGGATCAGATTTGCATAGGATTGGCAGTTCACTTACCTGTTAACCACAGCACAGAAATTCTGCAGGACACACACAGGAATACCGATCTAGTGCAGCAGTTTCTAAACAAAAGGACCAGTTTACTGTCCTTCAGACTTTAGGGGGCTGGGTTGTGGCCAATGGAAGTAGAAAATGTCTCAGCATCAGTGGGAGTAAGCAATGCCCCATCATTGGTGTCATTGGGTGGGAAGAATCATGTCCCATCATTGGTGTCACTGGAAGGAACTGTGCCCCATTGTTGGTGTCATTGTGAGGAATTGTGCACCTGTGTTGACATCAGTGGAGCACAGTGGTGTAGTGGTTAGCATTTTCACCGAGCAGCAATAGGGTCGCTGGTTCAAATCCCGACCACGACACCATCTGCCTGGAGTTTGCATGTTCTTCCTGTGCCTGCGTGGGTTTCCTCTGCGTACTCCGGTTTCCTCCCACACTCCAAAGACATGCTGGTAGGTTAATTAGACCCTGTCTAAAAAATTGGCCATAGTATGTGTATGTCTCTGTGTATGTGTTTGTAAGCGGGTCGGGACCCTATGGGGTAAAGGACCGCGCTATGCCACAGATGGACACCGGTGGCAATAAGCGCCCTGAGGCGATTCAGTTCGCATAGGTAGCGCTATACAAGTCACTCATTCAGTGGAGGGAATATTGCCATAAGGGCTGAACAGAATCAAGCAAAGGACCACATCTGGCTCCCGGGCCACAGTTTGGAGACCACTGATCTAGTGCTTTAGAAACAGACAGACATTCTACATTTGAGGTTGGCATTCATTCAAGTGCAAAGTTCATAATATGGCATGAATTCAGGAGGCCTTTATGTACTACCCTGAACACTAGAACAGTACAGCCATGTGTAATATGGGCAGAGAAATACAAAAAACTGCAGTTCACACCAAATAATGTATTTTTGGTATGGAAAACTACAGTACCTTAGTCTGTAGTAAGGTGTAACTGGGAGCACCAAGCATGTGGTATAGTAAAAAGTAGCAGGTCTTTTTAGGGGTTCCCTACTCCTGAGTGTTGCGAAAGGAAAGGGGGTGGGGTGGGGAGTTGTGATTGGTTCTGGTTGGCAGTATTTGCAATTTGAAGAGAAGATCAAAAAGACATGACTCGGAGACATGACCCCAAACTAGTAAGAAGTACAAAACTCTCTGAAAGGTTCTTGGATGGACAAAGGGAGGGAAGAGGCAGGAAAACCAGGGGATACCGTCACACTGGCCCGCCATCACTACCATCATCATGGCAAAAAGAGTGTACACAACTGAGGAGACATATGCCGTGCTTACCATGTCGGATGATGAGAGCAGCTGGGAGCTCCTATCATCCCATTCTGGTTCGGAATACGAGCCAGTGGAGGGTAATGGATCAGAGTCCGAGTCAGTGGAGGAAAACGTCCCTCCTAAAAGAAGAATAAGGAGATCAGGACCAAGATCAGAAGACCTGCCTACCACCAGCAGCGCCAGACCCCAGGAAGAGGAGCCCAGTACCAGTACTGGAATTACACGCCCAACTCGAAGAACTCAGGCCCAGTCCTACCTTCACAATGCCCTGGCAAACCTCTTATGGTTGCCTGCCAACTCCAGATCTGCTATAATCACCCCTATCACCGCACGGCCAGGTGTGCAGCCCAACACTACAAATTTTTCACAATTGGATTATTTTTATTTATTTTTCCCACAAGATTTGCTGCAGAATATGCTGGACCAAACCAATCTGTATGCAGAGCAATTTATTGCTGCCAACCCCAATTCGTCCGACGCCCGCATGTTCCAGTGGCGACGTCTCACACTGGACAAATTTAAATTGTTTTTAGGCCTTACATTCAATATGGGGCTTACAAAAAAGAACAAACTCAATGCCTACTGGTCCATCCACCCCATCCCGATATATTCCGCTGTCATGTCCAGGACACGCTACGACATGATTATGCATTTCCTACATTTTAATTCGCAGTGCCCTCCCCGAGATCACCCAAACCACAACAAATTGTACAAAATACGCCCCCTAATAAATTATTATTCCCAGCAATTTGCTGAAGTATTTATCCCAGATCAAAACATTTGTGTGGACAAAACCCTTATACATTTTACTGGCCGATTGCACTTCAAGCAGTATATCCCAAGTAAGGTAGCCAGGTATGGGTTGAAATTGAATAAATTGTGTGATCAAGCCACTGGAAATGTGTATACCTTCCGGATTTATGAAGGCAAAGCTCCAGCCCTGTGAGTGTCCCACATATATTGGAACCAGTGGGAAAATTGGCTGGGAGCTGGCATACCCCCTGTTGGATAAAGGATACCATTTATATGTGGACAATTATTATACCAGTTTGCCCCTCTTTGACACCTTTACCGTAAACAAACCCCGCGGTATCTTAAGAAAAAAAAAAAAACGGAAGGGCTTCCCACAAAATCTGTTTTTTTTTTTTTTTTTTTTTGCCACTGCAGCAAACCTTTCCTAGGGGCTTAAATCAACTTTGCAGTTCATTTCTCTTTAGCCTCCCACTCGGTGTCTCATCATAGTAGCACTTGCCATATCAAAAAATAAATATTACTTAACACACCCCAGGCAGCAAAAAATATATGCTACTCTTATCATCATTATTTCTCCCTCCTCCCTATCCCATCCTCCCCTCCACCCACTAAACCTCAGCATATCCCTCTCACCCGCTCTCCAAGGTCATGTCCTAATACGCTCTCCTTCACTAGTCCATGGCTTTCAATTCTTTGGCGTAACTTCAAGATTTTTAAAATTTTTTTCCAACATTCCCATTTATCTGTGCTCCTGTTGTTTGTTTCATCCAGGCTATTCCCCAGGCACTCCATATTATATGTTTCTTCTACCGCATCTATCCACTCCCAGGTCGCTGGGCTCTCCTCCTTTTGCCAGTTCTTCATTATCAATCTCTTTGCTACATTTAACAGATGAGGGACCAGAGACCGCCTATATTTATTTATACCTCCTTCTCCCCCATGAAACAACACAACCCACGGATCCTCCACCACATCTATCCCCGTGATTGTCTTAATTAAAGATAGGGTCTTTTAATTTTGGGGCAGTTCCCACAAAATCTGTTGCAAAACAGGGAATCTGCATTCATGAGAAATGAGGAGGAGGAGATGTCCACATCCTCGCTACCTTGGTGGAGATCCAGAGAAGACGCAGTCCCACTGTAAAGCCTGAATGTGTCCACAACTATAATCTTTTCATGAGGTGGATTTAAACGATCAGATGCTACAACCTTATTTGTCAACCCGGAAGTCCCCGTTACCGGTACGGTAAGTAGCATTTCATCTATTTCATATGGCCAGGTTTAATTTGTTTGCTTCCAAAAATCAACTTAAATCAAATCCAACAAATCATATACCTCAAGTATATTGAAGACATCGTCACTGCCCTGATTTACCAACAAGGAGCCACCCCAGGAAGCATTCGCTCTGATAGTGAGTTGACTTCATGAGCAACATTTTCCCTATAACATTCCCCCTACAGAATCCGGAAGACGACGCCAAAAAAAATGCTGTGTATGCAGCAGAGGAGGAGTTAGAAGAAATACAAGCTATTATTGCCCCCAATGTCCCTCCCAACCTGGCCTGTGCATCGGAGATTGCTTCAAAAATTATCACACATCCATCAGATATTAGTTCCCCTTATTATTAACAGACTGCCATTTCCCCATTTCAAATACCTGTGTGGATCCTTTGCCTGCTACCATGTTTCTACCTTCCATGGTAATTAACTGACCCTGGCCTGTTTACTGACGATGTCTTTGCCTGCCGACTAAAACTACATTTCTGACTTCCACATGCACCGACTTCGGCCTGTTAATTGACCAGGTTTTGCCATTTGGACTGATCTTTTGCCCTTCTACTTTAGTACACAGGGGTCTCACATATGTGAGGGAATAGCATTCTGAGTAGAGAAAAACAGTTTTCGGTTTTCTGTGCTCCAAGAACAGGGTCTGTTGTCCGGAGGTTTCAAAGAGATTTGGGTGGGAGAAGCCTCTACTCCTGTCCCTAAGCTTGCTGGTCTTTCCTGCTGCCTGGACCAATACTTTGGCTGTGCTGACCATATTGCTGCCTGTAATGACCCAGGACATTCTGGACCATGTTTCTTCCTTCTGCTTGGGCCAATACTTTGGCTGCGTTGAACATATATTTGCCTGCTGCCTCTAATGACCATGGACGGTATTTCTGCCTGGACATCTCTGCCTGCTACCTGGACCAATGCTTTGGCTGTGCTGACAGTATCTCTGCCTGATACCTGGACCAATGCTCTGGCTGTGCTGACAGTATCTCTGCCTATACGAGCTATGGACAGTATTCCTGCTTGGACGATTGCTTTTGCCGACTACATCCCTGCCTGCTGCCTGGGCCGATGCTCTCCTCTGTGGACCACTGCACTTCTAAAACTACAGGTAATCTTTTGTTATTTGGTATGTACCTATGTGTTAGAAATATGAAAGGCCTTGAAAAATGTGATCGGTATTCAGAAAATGATGTGTGCAATTTATGCTCCTAGAACACCTTGAGGTTCTACTTGGATATTGGGCCTCTGTATGTGGTCAGGCTGTGTAAAAGTCTCACACATGTGATATCGCCATACTCAGGAGTAGTAGCAGAATGTATTTTGGGGTGTCATTTTTGCTATGTACATGCTATGTGTTAGAAATATTTTGTAAATGGACAACTTTGTGTAAACAAAATGCGTTTTTTATTTTTTTTCCACACTTCTGGAAAAAAATGAACCGTACAAGCCTCATAGATTATACGTTGGGGTGTTTGCTTTCTAAAATGGGGTCATTTGGTGGACAATTCTTTTGTCCTGGTGCTCCAGGGCCTTCAAATTGTAATAGGAGGTTGAAAAATGAGATATGCAATTTATACTCATAGAACACCTGAAGGTGCTACTTCAATGTTAGGCCTCTGTATGTGGCCAGGCTATGTAAAAATCTCACGCATGTGGTATCGCCATACTCAAGAGGAGTAGCAGAATGTACTTTGGGGTGTAGTTGCAAGAATGCATATGCTGTGTGTGAGAAATAACCTGTTAATATGAAAAGTTTGTGTAAAAAAATAAATAAATAACTTCTTAATTTTCCCAAGAATTGTGGGAAAATCATGTCAAAAAAACCCACCTTGCCTCTTACTAAATACCTTAGACAGTCTACTTTCCAAAAAGGGGTCATTTGGAGGTTATTTGTATTTTCCTGGCTTGTTAGGGTCTCAAGAAATCTAGATAAAGGAAGGCCCGTAGACGAGGTGTATCTGGATTTTGCAAAAGCATTTGACACAGTTCCCCCTAAACGGACCGTACAAAGTAAGGTCCGTTGGCATGGACAATAGGGCGAGTACATGGATTGAAAACTAGTTATAAGGGCGAGTTCAGAGGGTGGTGATAAACGGAGAGTACTTGGAATGGTCAGGGGTGGAAAGTGGAGTCCCCCAGGGTTCTGCGCTGGGACCAATCCTATTTCATTTGTTCATAAACGACTTGGAGGATGGGGTCATTTTGCAGACGATACTAGGATGGGGTCTGAATTTTCAGACGATACTAAGCTAAGCAGGGCAATAACTTCTCCGCAGGATGTGGAAACCTTGCAAGAAGATCTGAACAAATTAAGGGGGTGGGCAACTACATGGCAAATGAGGTTTAATGTGGAAAAATGTAAAATAATGCATTTGAGTGGCAAAAATATGAATGCAATCTACTCACGGGGGGGGAGAACCTCTGGCAGAATCAAGGATGGAAAAGGACCTGGGGCAATACTGTATCTTGGCCTAGGCCGACAAGGCCCAGGCCTAGGGCGGCACTTTGCAGGGGGGCAGCAAAAACAACCTCCTCCCGGCTCCCACAAGAAAAGAGTCTCCACTGGCTTGAGCTACACTTTTAGTGTAGCACCAGTCTTATGGGGCGAACTGGGCCGGGGGGCAGGGTCCAGGAGGCAAATCGGCCTGGCGCCCCCATGAAGCAGTCACACTGCTGTCGGAATTATAGCCCGACGTGCAGACAGACTGGCCTCCGCACTTAATACAACTGGCAGTTGCCAATACTAGCAAGTGTGCCACTGGCAGCAAGTCTTAGTAGCCTAATGCTCCACCTACCCTCCTCCACGGCATCCTCAGGAGGAAGTTACAATATGTAATGTAACTTCCTCCCAGGGCTCTCTGTATTAATAGCGTGGAGAAGGGAGGAGGGAAGCCCCCCAGATATGGCAGCAAAGGTTTTTTCTTTGTATTCTCACTGACAACTCTGAAGAGGGCATGTAGGTGGTTTCCTTCCTGCTTGATAGAGATATATAAAGTGATTACGGGATTGTTTCCTTGTGAGTCATACTTTGAGCGCTGGTGACTCTTACCTGTTGCCCTGGAATTGATAAGGTTAAATCTTGAGAGCTCCGGTGTTGGTGTAATGAAAATACTGGGCTTTTGAAGTCTTCTAGATGAGAAGTAAAGCAGGAATGTATACACTTTTTGCTCATGGTTTTTGTAACCTGCCACTTTGTCTTAGGTTTTTCTCTATAGGAACATCTTTATGCCAGTTAATCCTGTTTTATTTAGCAAAATGTATTGTAATTAAACATATACAGGTTAAAGATCTTTCAGTCCGTCTGACATATTTTGGAGTCATTTTTGGCCTGATTGAGTCCTAATTGTTTGACTAAGAAACTGGTTTGTGAATGTCACATGACCACTATCAAATGGAACATTAGTTGGGCAGGTCCCCATCCCAGGAATGCCTCCTGGGATAAGTGGCACCAACAGCCAAGAGTGTTACCTGTGTGGTTAGATCAGCATTGTGTGTCCAATAATCCACAAATATGGATGTAGCCCAAACCTATCTGATGGTCCAATGTAATGTCATTTTGGGGAATTTTAGCAGGTGCATATGAGCACTTCCACCACTGGTAGTGTCTGTTATCACTTAGCACTGGCATTAGTTCTGACACCAGTTTGAGATGTTTCAGTGATCATTCAGAATTCATTGACAAGTGCACTTGACCTCTTCTGACCTGCATTTACCTGAGCAAAAGCCTCTCAACTCAAGAGCTTAGGGTCTATTCACATCAGCCGCTGCGTTGGTAAAGCCGGAAGAGGTATGGTTTACAGATGACAGGGCAGGTCTTAAACAGGAACGGGTGTGACCTTGACAGGAAGGAGTGGGTCATATTTAAATTAGGCAGCACACAAGTTTAGTCAGGCCTAGGGCAGCACAAAACCTAAATACACCACTGCCTGGGGGTCCAAGTAGATGATAGGCTCCGTAATGGCATGCAATGCCAAGCTACTGCTAACAAAGCCACCAGAATATTGGCATGCATTAAAAAGGGGATTAACTCAAGAGATAAAGCGATAATCCTCCCACTCTACAAACCTCTGGTTCGGCCTCACCTGGAGTATGCTGTCCATTTCTGGGCACCAGTCCTCAGGAAGGATGTACTGGAAATGGAGCAAGCACAGAGAAGGGCAACAAAGCTAATAAAAAAGACTGGAGGATATTAGTTATGAAGAAAGGTCATGAGCACTGAACTTATTCTCTCTGGAAAAGAGACACTTGAGAGGGTATATAATTTCAATTCACACATACCGTACTGGTGACCCCACAATAGGGATAAAACTGTTCCGCAGAAGGGAGTTTAATAAGACACGGGGCCACTCATAAAAATTAGAAGAAAGGCGGTTTAACCTCAAACTGCGTAGAGGGTTCTTTACTGTAAGAGAGGCAGGGATGTGGAATTCCCTTCTACAGGCGGTGATTTCAGCGGGGAGCATCGATAGTTTCAACAAACTATTAGATAGCCATCTGAACGACCACAACATACAGAGATATACAATGTAATACTGACATATAATCACACACATAGGTTGGACTTTTTTTAACCTAACCTATGTAAGAAATTAGTTAGGCTGTCAAGTACATCAGATTTGATCAATTTTGAGTGATCAGCTTGTAGACTATAACTTTCACACAGGCTACATAATTTCCACTAAATTGGTTATTTTTACAAAAGATATGTAACAGTGTAAATTTTGTTCCAAATTTATGAAGAATAAGGACTTATTTGTGAAGTTTTACAATAGAAAAATGTCCAAATTTTCGAAATTGTAATTGTCAAAGTGAGAGCGCTGAAAATTGTTTATCTACAGCTATCTGTCCTGCCTTCTCCAACACACAGATGAAATTAATTTTCTCAGCAAAAAGCAGGGGGCGGGGGACCTCACACACACAAACTGCAGAGCACAAAGATTAGTGTAATCTGAGAGTTGATTGCAGGAAAGTGACACCCCCTCCCACTTCACAGGCCCATAGACATATAGGACTGAGGGTAGGAGGCACCTGCTGTGTGCAGTCTTCCTGGAGACTGTGGTGCTGGCTTAATCTATTAAGAGCAAGTCATGCATCACTCATTTTTCAAGTCTAAGGTTTACAACCACTTTAAAGTGGTTATAAAGGTTAAAGATTTTTTTTTTTTTTACCTTCATGCATTCTTTGCATGAAACTTAAAAACCTTCAGAATGCAGCTCCCTCCGCAGCCCCCAATACTTACCCGAGCCTGAACACAATCCAACGATGCTCTCCTGGGTCTCTGTATTGGCTGAGAGAAGGCCGCGGGAGCCAATGGGTCCTACTGCTGTCAAATACAGCCAGTGAGGAAGGAGTGGGGGCGAGCCCCATTCTGTGTGTCTTATGGACACACAGAGTGGGGCTAAGGAGCGAGCAAGCAAGATGGCCTAATAGCAGTTTGCTATGAGGACACTCGAAGAAGAGAAGGAGCCAGGAGCGCTGCCGGGGACCCGAGAAGAGGAAGATTGGGCTGCTCTGTACAAAACCACTGCGCAGAGCAGGTAAGTAGTAATATCACTTTAACCACTTCCCACCCGCCCAACATCATAGGATGTCGTGGACTTTGAGTTGTTATATATCTGAATGATGCCTGTAGTTACAGGCATCATTCAGATATCTTCTTTTATAGCCGGCGATTCCCTTCACCATAAGAACAATCATAGCGGAAGTCCCCCCCCCCCCCCCCCCCCGTCACCCTCCGGTGGTTCTACCGTCTCACCCGTTTGATCGGTGGGCCGGAGAAGGAACTGACCGGCGCAAGTTGTTGACCACAGAGATTTCCGGCGGGCCAGATGGTCCCTGAAGTCTCTATGATCGTTCGGAGGCCAGGTGCGAAAAATACAAGTAAAATTTACAAAAAAAAAAAAAAAACAAACAGAGGGAAAAACATACGCAAGTCACGCCCACATATGTAAACGGCGTTCAAACCACATGTGAGGTATCGCCACGAACGTTAGCGTGAGAGCAATAATTCTACCCCAAGATCTCCTCTGTAACTCTAAACATGTAACCTGTAAAAAAATTTAAAGCGTCATCTATGGGGATTTTTATGTACCAAAGTTGGGCGCTATTCCACGAGCTTGTGCAATTTTGAAGCGTGACATGTTAGGTATCTATTTACTCCGCGTAACATCATCTTTCACATTATGCAAAAAAAATTGGGTTAACTTTACTGTTTTGTTTTTTTTAGTGCAAGAAACTTTTTTTTTAAATAAAAAAATAACGCGCTTGAAAAATTGCTGCGCAAGTACCGTGCGAGATAAAAAGTTGCAACAATTGCCATTTTCTTCTCTGCGGCAGCTGCTAAAAAAAATAGGATTTTTATAGCAGCTTACCTGTCAAATCCTTTTCTTTTGAGGTACATCACGGGACACAGAGCCTCAGTAATTACTGATGGGTTATATAGAGTATCACTAGGTGATTGGACACTGGCACACCCTAGACAGGAGGTTCAACCCCCTATATAATTCCTCCCCTTACTGGGAATACCTCAGTTTTGTAGCAAAGCAATATAAGTGTATTAGAAGAGGGGTGGGACCTCTGTGTCCCGTGATGTACCTCAAAAGAAAAGGATTTTACAGGTAAGCTGTTAAAATCCTATTTTCTTTCTCGTACATCACGGGACACAGAGCCTCAGTAATTACTGATGGGATGTCCCAGAGCAATGCTATCTGTGGGGAGGGGAACCACACAAAGTAGGGTGTAATCAGACCTGAGGACCTTGTATCACTGTCTGCAGCACACTACGCCCAAAGGCGATTTCTCACATCCACCTGATAAAATTTGGTGAATGTATGGACTGACGACCAGGTTGCTGCCTTGCAGATTTGAGCCATGGAGGCCTGGTGATGCACTGCCCACGAAGCACTAATAGCCCTAGTGGAGTGCACCTGGATCTGAAAAGGTGGAACTTTGTTTCAAACCATAAGCTTGAACAATTACTTGTCAAACCCATTTAGCAATGGTAGACTTTGACGCTGCCTGTCCTCTGTTAGGACCTTCTGGCAACACAAACAAAACATCCGTTTTGCGAACCTGAGCAGTCGCTTGCAGATAGGTTTTGACTGCTCTCACTACATCCAAAGAACGTAGTGACCTTTCTTCCATAGAACAGGGATCTGGAAAAAAGGAAGGCAGAACAATATCTTGGTTTAGATGAAAGCCTGAAACCACCTTCGGTAGAAAGCTAGGATGAGGACCTAACACCACTTTATCCTTGTGCATTATTAGATATGGCTCTTTACAAGAAAGGGCCGCTAATTCTGATACTCTTCTGGCAGAAGAAATGGCCACCAGAAAAATGAATTTCCTTGTCAACAGAACTATGGGAATTTGTATCGGTTCAAAAGGCTGCTTCTGTAAAGCTGACAGAACTAAATTCAAATCCCAGGGGTTTAGAGGCGCCTTAACCAGAGGATTAAGGTGCGTTACCCCCTGTATAAAGTTTCGGACCAAAGAATGTGAAGCAAGTAGACGTTGAAACAGAACTGATAAGGCTGAGACCTGGCCCTTGATGGTACTTAAGGCCAACTTCATCTCTAACCCCATTTGCAGAAAATCAAGGATTCTGCCTATGACATATTTTCTGGGATGCCAACCCCTGGATTCACACCAGGAGACATATGCTTTCCAGACTTTATGATAAATAATTCTGGAAGCTGTCTTCCTTGCATTAATCAAGGTAGAAATCACAGGACCTGAAAGCCCACGACTCTTTAGAACGTGGGTTTCAATAGCCAAACCGTTAAATTTAGCGTTTGTAAGACAGGATGGAACACTGGTCCCTGGGATAGCAGGTCTGGACGCGACAGTAGGGTCCAAGGGGAACCTACTGCCATCTTCACTATTTCCGCATACCAAGCTCTTCTGGGCCACGCTGGTGCCACCAGAAGCACCGACTTCTTTTCCTGCTTGATCCTGCAAAGAAGTCGTCGCAGCAGCAGAATAGGAGGAAATGCATAAATCAGAGAGAACCAATGCCATGGAGTCACCAACGCATCTGTCCCGCATGCAAGTGGATCCCTTGTTCTTGACACAAAGTTGTCGATCTTGTTGTTGAACCTGGATGCAAAGAGATCTACATCGGGAACTCCCCATCTTTGGCATATGGCAAAGAAGATGACGGGGTAAAGAGACCATTCCCCTGGAACTAACTGCCGGCGACTTAAGTAGTCCATCTGCCAGTTCTCTATCCCTGAAATGAAGATTGCCGATATGCACGGCACATGCTTTTCCGCCCAGATTAAGATCTGGTTTACATCTCCTTGAGCTGCACGACTCCTGGTTCCTCCTTGGTGATTGATATAAGCCACTGCTGTGGCATTGTCGGACTGGATCCTGACAGGGCAACCCTGTAACCTGCGCGTCCAGGCTTTTAGGGCTAGATATGCCGCACGGATCTCCAGAATGTTGATGGGTAAGGACCTCCTTGGACCACCTCCCCTGGACAGTCGACTGTTCCAGAACTGCTCCCCAACCTGAAAGACTGGGATCTGTTGTTACCACTGTCCAGGTAACTGGTAAAAAGGATTTTCCTTTTTGCAGATTCTCGGCAATCAACCACCAACTGAGGCTCTGACGCACTGTAGGAGACAGGCGCATTGGAAAATCCAACGCCTAGGCTTTTTTGTTCCAGGCAGACAGGATACTGTTTTGCAGCAGTCTCGAATGAAACTGGGCATAGGGAACTGCTTTGAATGAAGCCACTATCTTTCCCAGCAGCCTCATACAAAGGCGAATAGAAGGACCCTTCTTTGCCCTGACTACCTGAATCAGACTCTTTATGGCACTGATTTTTGCCTGGGGTAAATATACCCTCTTCTGGGCCATATCTATGACCAGACCCAAATACTCTAGTCTTCTTACTGGATTTAAAGAAGACTTCTTTAAGTTGAGGACTCAACCTAGGTATTCCAGGTAGTTTATTGTGGTGACCAAGTTTTGGTCCAAGCGGGCCACTGACCGATCTATCAAGAGCAGGTTGTCTATGTATGCTATTAGCGTTATACTCTGGGATCTTAATCTGGCTAGAGGAGGAGCCAAGATCTTTGTAAACACCCGAGGTGCAGTGGCTAGCCCGAAAGGCAGGGCTACAAACTGAAAGTGGCGTTTTTCTACTTCAAAACGCAGATATTTTTGATGAGCAGGGAAAATAGGTACATGCAGGTATGCATCCTTGATGTCTATTGACGACAGAAGCTCTCTTCCTTGTAGGACTGAGACAACCGATCGAATTGAATCCATGCGAAAGGACCGTACCCTTAAGGAATCGGTTTAGATCTTTGAGATCTAGAATGGGAATGACATCTCCGTTTGGGTTTGGTACCGTGAAAAAGGTTTGAATAAAACCCCAATCCCTGCTCTTGCGTGGGAACTACCACGATAACCTTTTGCGACAAAAGTCGCTCCAATGCTAGAGAAAGACTTCTTTTTCTCTGGGTCTTTGGGGACATTTGATCTGAGGAAAGGAGGAGAGGGGAAATCCCGGAACGCTAGTTTGTAACCTAGAGTTATTGTAGAGACTACCCATCTGTCCTGAAAATCCTCCTGCCAGACCCTTGAGAACTTTAGCAGTCTTCCCCTCACTCGACCGAGGGCACCCCTTCATAAGGAGGTTTTAGCGTTTTGTCTGGTAGACTTCCTCCCCGAGGGCTTCTTCTGTCCCTGGGGTTTACTCTGAGATTTAACCTTTGAGCCTGACGGAGGAGGCCGTCGTGACTGCCTGGAGGCTGATGCCCCTGGCACTGGAGAAAGAGCCCGTTTAAAAAGGAAGGATGTTTACCCCTTTTCTTTACTGGCAAAAGGGTGCGTTTCCCTCTCCGAACAGTCTTGCACCACGAAAGGGAAACCCTGCTAGGATTTTCATACATGGTGATTTGGCTGACCAATTTTTCAACCATAAGATGCTACGCATATGTACCAACTCAAGCGTAAGGCGAGAGGTCTGGAGGATAGAATCTCTGATTGCGTCAACAGCAAAACACAAAGCCACTGGTAAGTTGGCCAACCCCTGAGCTTGCTGTTCAGGTAAAACTTTGAGCACCTGTTTAACATGGTCTCTCAAGTATTGAGAAACTCCAATTGCTGCCACTGCAGGTTGAGCTACTAAACCTGCCAAGGAGAAAACGTTTAACAGGAATTTTTTATCAGTTGGATCCCTAAGCATCTGAGCGTTGTCAACAGGACAAGTCAGACTTTTATTTACGGAGGATATGGCGGCGTCAATTGCCGGTATACCCCACATCTTAGTAAATTTTTCCTCCATAGGATAAAGTGTTGAAAACTTTTTAGGAGGGAAAAAAATGTTTATCTGGGTGATCCCACTCCGAATAAGATAAGCTTTTCCAGTAAACTATGAACAGGAAAGGCATGTGTAGTTTGAGGAGGCTTCAGTGAACCCAAACAAGAGGAGGGTTCTTTAACTGACTCGGATACAGGTAGCTTGAAATGTGGAGCAGACCAAGCCAGCAAGAAATTGCAATAACACCTTCTCATACTGAGAAGCTGAAGAGGGCCCTTCTCCACTTGATCCCTCAGAAGAGGAATCATCAGTCTCATCCCGATCTTCTGAGAGGGATTCCTCCCCTTTTTCCCCATAGTTCCTCTGTTTGAGGGTCCTGGGTGGCAGAGGTGGGGACCTAGTGCGTTTTCTTCCACTGAGTGAAGATGCGATTAAAGCCACTAATCTTTCCTCTAAACCATTTATGGTTAAGGAAAAAACCTCCTGCGTAATGTATACAGGGGCTGAAGAGCCAGAAGCAGTTGCAGCTCCTGACCCCGACGGCTCACCCTGGCCAGCTACTCCAGGTCCTACAGGAGGGGAAGGTGCTGCAGAAGGGGGGTCCTCAGATCCTGAGGGGGATCCCTTTGAGCCCCTATTTTTCAGGATATTTGTATCTTCTGCCCATAGTGCCAGGCAACAAAAGGTAGAGGTACCCCAAAAATGCACTGACTGCTGAGCGATGTAGTTCAGCAACTGCCACTGCTACCAATACCCAGTCTGGTGCTTAAGTAAATGCTGCCTGGGAATGCCTGTGTCCCACATTCAAGTGCGCTCATCAGCTCTGTGTCCCTCCATAAGCTGCGTGCACCTGAAAGAGTGCACTTCATAGCTTGTGTAGCCAGCGATGTGGGCGTCTAATCATGCCGGACGTCGCGTTAACGCTCCACCTCCCCTCCCATGACCACCTCTCCTGCCCCCCCCCCCCCTCGTTTTTTCAAAAACGCGTGCTTTCCCGCGCGAGCCAAGGCTCTGATCCTCGGAATCAGCATGAAGGGGAGGCTGGGGCGGATGGGAGAGAAGGGCCGGTGGAAGGAAAGTTGTCGAAATGGCGGTGGCGGGTGGTGCGGTATACTACCGCTCCCTGCAAAGGCTCACCCCAGCCCCCTAAGCCATGGGGGGAGAATCCCTGAAGGAAAGACCCCCCCTTACCCATATCCTACCTGGAGCATGGCTGGAGAAGCGTACAGCATGGACACAGACAGACAGAAACAGGCATGAAAGGTATGTGCTCTTGACAGCCCCCAGTGGCGACTATAGGCATAGTATACATTTACTTAAAGGAGAAACCTACTAGAATTTAAAAAATCTTGAGGAGTCTCCTTTACCTTTTCCAGCTGCAGGGTTCTGTATAACAGACCCAATCTTCACCTCTCATGGTGGGCTCCATTTAGAGAAAAACCTTCAGAGACTGGGGCCCCCTTGAATAGGGGGATCCGCAGTTCTGGGCCCGTAAAGCACCCCGCCAGGAATATGGCTGAAAAAAACAAATACTGGATCCTGGGGTCCAGCTCTCTAAAAAGAGAAGCATTACAGGTAAAACCTCGTTTCTTCGGATACGAGGCCTAGGTACCATCCAATTCAGCCTGGAAAAGACACCTTGAATAGATCCGGTTGCATGGCTTGCCCCAGTGAGTATATTCCAGCGGAGCTCAGCCAGCACATCTTTACCCGTGACCAACACCTAAGACACTGGCGAAAAAACTATTCCCAGTAAGGGGAGGGATTATATAGGGGGTTGAACTTCCTGTCTAGGGTGTGCCAGTGTCCAATCACCTGGTGATACCCTATATAACCCATCAGTAATAACTGAGGCTCTGTGTCCCGTGATGTACGAGAAAGAAACATATATAATGTTTGGGGGTTCTGAGCAATTTTCTAGCACACAAATTATATTTACATGTAGGAGAGAAATGTTAAAATTGGCCTGGGTGGCTAGTCGTTAAAGGAACCTAGGGATGTCCAAACTGGGAGACAGACACACCCAACATCACAAGCAAACCAATTTAACAATAAAACCCCAAATCAAAAAGGGAAACAAAGGGCATTGAATATTCATTTGGAGAACCTTTTGTTCAAAAGGCTAGCATCTGTGAAAACAAATTTGTAAAACCTAGAAATATGTACAGAAGACCAGGTTGTAGTGTTCCAAATCTGTGGCACCAAGGACTGTTTGACAAAGAGTCCAAGAAACACACACAAACCCAGTGGAGTAGGCTTTATGGGGAAAAGGAGGAGGGCACAAGGTAGCTGGAAGTATGGGAGAGAAAAGGCATACAATTTGGCCTTGGTGCTCCTTAAGGACTTTGTTACAGACCACTTTTCATAGGTGCGTTGTTGTGGCAGTCTGGTTTCACACACACACACACACACACACACACACACACACACAATAGATTTTAAAAACGTACATTAAAACAGGTTTTTGTTCCATACATTTTCAAACTGTCTACATTTTGTTTTTGTGCAGATTAGCTGATAAGTGTGCAGAGCATTTTTTATCTTTGCATTGTTTTGTTCTGTGAACCGATTTGCCCATGTGCACCTTATTTATTTTTTTAGGTGTAAAATTGATTTGAGTGGTGGATATGTTTTCATAACATCTTTTTCAATGGCCATTACCAGCGTATGCGTTTTTACAGTTTTCTACTATATTATACATGATAACCAACCATGTCCCATTAGATATAACATCCATTGCGCTCTTCTACTCTAAAACATACTAATAGTTAGAAACAATAAGCAAAAATGGAAACCACTTGGATCAAATTTTAACCATCAAAAGAAAAAAGTGCCCATGGGAAATCTGAGGAACAGGGTTAAAATTTTTCTAATCACTCCACTTTATAGGCACCAAAATCCAGTTTAAACTGTTCCCCCATTTAATAAATTCAGAGGTTTGAGTTGCATATATTTGCACAAATACCTGTAAAGCCACACTGTCACATTAATGCACCACTGCAAAGAGTGGACTCTAAAGACCCATACACACTATTAGATTTTCTGCAGATTATTGTCTTCAGATTTACCAAAACCATGTAGTGCAAGGGCCTGTCTGATTGCATATAAATTGAAACTCTTAAGGTCTGACCTCATATTATATGCTTTTAGTAAATCTGAAGACAAAAATCTGCAGAAAATCTAATAGTGTGTATGGGGTCTTAGGCTCCGTTCACATATATGCGAATTGGATGTGTTTTGAACTGCATCTGATTCGCATGACATGTGAACCAATCCGGCTTTCAATGGAGCCAGTTCACATATATGCGGTGCAGCGGCGTCTGCAAATGTAAAAAGAGGCCTGTGCATTTTATGAGGATAATGCTCACTGCCTTCTATGGGAACGCACAGTTCAACAGCTTTGAACACAAGAAAATAAGAGTCTTATCAGAGTATGCAGGCAAGGAAAGGGGGGGGGGGGGGGGGCGGGGGACGAGCAAGCACACCTTGACCCCATGTTGAAGACCAGTGGTTGTGGGGATCTGTGGGCAGGGGGCTTATGGGAATCTGGAAGCCCTCTTTGACAAGTGGGCCCCCAGATCCCTGCCCCCCTCAAAAAGTAATAAAAAGACAGTTTTTGACAATTTCTTTTTTTTTTAAATGATGGCCCCTGATGTAGATCCAGTGTCAATCACGTTACGCGCTGCCGCCTGAAAAAGAAAACAAAAAAAAACCAAAAACAAAACACAGGTCTCCACCCGTTTCTGGCTCCCACTGTCTGACAGTTCATAAATAGCTAAGGGGCGGGGCCACCCCTGTGATATTAACCCAGCTTGCACCGGTCGATGTTACAAAGGGCAGGGCCACCTGGCGACATCACCCCTTAGTTATTTAAGAACTGTCAGACAGCGGAGTGGACAGACGGTGGGAGCCAGCAACTGGTGCAGACCCTTTTTTTCCCCCCAGTTGGTGGCGGCGACTTTCATCGTAATTGGCGTGGGAGTGCCCCTCAAAATCCATGCCATTTATTTTTTTTTTATTTTGGCGTATAAGGGGTTCCCCTTAAAACCAATACTAGACCCTGAAAGAACTCCAGGTGGCGATTGGCTCCCCGACAGGGAAGACCCCAGGTAGGACAGCTTACCAGCCAAATTCTACACAGTGAGATTCTTGCTGTTAGGTTATAGGAAGTTCTATCTGCAATGTTGACAGCTTTCTCCTTACTGTCCTCTTTGTCTAAAGCGATTATAGTTGTGGTGCCTAAGTCCAGTAAGGATCCGGAACTTTGCTCTTCATACAGACCCACTTTTAAATGTTGATGCCAAGATCCTTATTAAAAAGTGTTAGCTACACGCCTCAACAAGGTTATTTTGTCTCTGATCCATTGATCTTGCGAGCCTCTCCTGAGGTTCAGGGTCTTTCGATCCCACCTTTAACTGAAAAGTTATCCTTGCATGCCGACACCCTCCTATACCCATGAGATGCCTGACGTTTTCTGGCGGCGGCCTTGGAAATTATTAACCGGTTTGTCTCAGTCAATCAAACCCCAGAATGAATTGGGATAAAATCGGTCCCATTTTCCTTGGCCCAGGAGGCGACCCCTGAGAGTTTGCCTGCCCCCCTTAACTAGGTGACAGGCTTAAACACCTAGGTGTCTATGTGCAGAAAAATTGAACACACTATTTGCAAGATAAACTATATCCTATCCTCCAGCAGTGTATCCAAAGGAGTTCTGCCTGGAAGTCGTTGCCAATGACCCCAGTGGGCAAGGTGAATCTAATTAAAATGACCTATCTTCCCAAAATTTTTGTATATTTTCCGCCACACCCCTGTACCTATTATAAGTTATTACCTTCTTTATCTGGATGGGCTCGGTCCCATGAGTAGCTAAAGCTACATTACAGCTCCCATTATTAGGGGTGGACCTGTCTTTCCAAGTTTTACGAAAACTGTATCTGAAATCGCTGCTGAACCGCCGCTTTTAAAATTCACAGTGAAAACACAAGGGGAAATCCACGACAGACGTGTCAATCTAGCCAAATTCTATATGCTCCCAACTTTGGTTAGATATATAATCATTAACAAATTGAGAGCAGGTATGCCTTGTACGTAGCCCTTCCCTTCTTAAACAGAAACACATTAATAAATATTTACAGGAATTTTTCATAAAGCAGAATGAAACCCACCCATTTAAGTTTACCAAAGGAAGGCTTGAGTTAGAAATGCTAAATAAATGTTATTAAATCTTTAACCAAGCACACCAATGCTGGTTTTCTGCAGTGTGTTAATTTACATGCTGCCATCTGGTGCATGCACAGCATATGCTACATTCAAGGAATGTCTCAGGTGATAACATCAGTTGCCAGTGTCAGCTTGCAACCTCAAATGGCTGGTGTCATAGTTGATCACATGTGCAGCACCAAGGCAACTGCATATCCAAATAGAGGCTAGGATGGGGCTGTCTCCATCTTCAAAAAGGATAGTAGGGTTTAACTGTCTGCAACACTTATCTAAATGTTGGAGCAACCAAAGCCGCAATGTACTATTATATGACCAAGTAACAACTCAGCATGAGATTTTCCATAATTTTATTAGAATATATAAAAAATTTTAGAGTTCAAAATGTAACTACAGGTTCACATGTCTGCCTGGAATCCAGGCTATCTCTGTCCTTTGAGTCATAAAATACTTTATGAATTTAGTTAAAAACACACCATGGAGTATCACTCATGTCACAATCCAGCAGTACGTTCAGCACTGTACACGGAGCACCACCAATGGTTAATTCTGACCGAGATTCCACGCGATACTGGACACTGTGTAAACCACCCTCACGGTCTACTTTAAATTGTTCCTGGGATGTACAGAAGAGAAGAGAGAACATGTAATTATTTGGTAAAACTGACTTACAGTAGTAAACTTATTCCATCAAACCAAAACACAGCATATTATATTGTCTAGGGAAACGATCTGCAGCTACGGGTCTTGCATATGTATTCTCATGTCCCATGTTTGACTCTCGCATTCTGTAGTGTTATAGCCTATAATTAAATTGACATTTTACCATTTTGTTTACACAACAGTGATGTTCAGCAGAATAAAGAAAATTTGGATCAAAAGAGTGGGTCCCCCCTTCAAGAAAGGAGACGGTTACTATATATACACCAACTGAATGATCTAGATTTTTGATGGACCTTTTATGCGAATTACACATTGGAGCAGGAAGATACAAAGGATTAGTTTGGTGTACCTCAGGAGGGTTTATATACATGCTTACTTCAGACCGCTAACAAATTTATATTTTATTTTCTAAAACCTACAAAGCAAAGTTATAATGTATATAGTTACATATAGCATATATAGTATATAGTTACAGAAAATTTACCATTTTCCATAGATAAATGAAAACATTTTGATCGATGCCGCAATAAAAAGCTGTCTGATTACAGAACAGAATTCTGCATTTCAGTGCATGCTGTGTAGAGTAGGTTGCAGTACTAGTTAACTTTGCAAGGGCATATATGACATGTTCTCTATGCAAGAACAAACACTGAAGAGCTTAAAGGTTCTGTTCATTGGTGCTATAAGTGTACCTGCTTCTGAGAAGCAATCCGTTTCTGGTCTCTCTTTCTCCATGCGGGGTCATGAATGTGCCTGAAGGTTTGGTATCCAGTTGTTATTCCAGAGGGCCGATAGAGCTGAAAGTATTCAAGTATTAAGAGCTTATTACATGCAGTTGAATGGCTTAATTTATTGTAAATTATAATTTACTTGATCATTTCTACTGTTGCTGATGAAAGGACATCTACAGTACCCTCCCTCAGAATTTAATATGAAGACCAAGTTTAGCTGCGTCTGCATGAATTGGTTAACTTGGTTAGAACTTATATAACTAGTTTTCCCACTTAAACCATGTTTTAACACTTCTATTGTTACTTTTAATACTATAAGTGTTAAACAGAGGCACACTGCAATCTAATGGCTACAGAGGCCTCTGCAAATCTAAGGCATTTCTTTCTTAATAAATGTTTGCATCTGGCAACTTTGTCGAAGCTGCATGTCATTGCTATGTCATACCACTGGCTATATCATTGGCTCTCAATTGTTAGTGGGGTACAAAGCTGTAAGTCACAGCTGGGTCTGAAACAAGTAGCCTTGCAAAGTCTTGGCTGGCAGCCATCAAAGGGAGGCCATCCAACAACATATCATCAGCGCGGAGCATTGTGCTGAGGAACAGTAATACACAGGCTCCTTTCAGGAAGGAGTTAAAGCGGGAATACAGCGACCTATCATTTTTTTTTTTTTCTGGTTATTGAGAAACTTTGATCATCAAAATATCATACTCACTTATGGTGTTTAATATTGCCGCCTCTCTCAGATTTTGTCCGCAAGAATAACATATATAATTCGATCCTGACAGTTTTCATCTTGCTTGTGGGCAATTAAAGCCCACAAGCATTTATTTCTGGGACGCGGTGAATGCTGTGCTCCCATCATTCACAGCTCGTTCCTGCGCATGCTCATTGGTAACAGGGAGCAGCGCCGAAAAATTACAGGTTGACATCACAATGGCCACCAAAGGCATGATGGCGTTCCGCACTGCATCTTGGGAAGCCTGAGACTAGCTCCCAGGACATCGTGCGGAGCCGGGGAAAGGCAAGGAACACGCCTACTCCCACGGGAGGAGAAACAGGAAGTGGAACTATGAATTAAAATATAAAAGGTAATTACGCCGATATTTTTTTTGGAACAGCATTTGAGCATCAAGGCAATTAACAGAATGGGGTAATATAAAGTTGAAAATTTGGCGGACGGCCCCCCCGCCACCAGAACGCTGATCGGGAGTCAGTCAGTCGGCTGCTGATTTTCCAGCATGCATGTCTGACAGAAGCCAGCCAAACGGCCGGCTTTTGTCGCTCAGACTGACATACAGAGGATATAAAAAGTCTACACACCCCTGTTAAAATGTCAGGTTTCTGTGATGTAAAAAAATGAGACAAAGATAAAAAATGAGACAAAGATAAATCATTTCACAACTATTTCCACTAAAATAATATGGTTGCATAAGTGTGCACGCCCTTAACCCCTTCACGCCGACTGTACGCAAATTTGCATTCATAGCTTGAAGGGGTTAAACAAACCGGGGTGATGCCTGCAGCTGGTACTTTTTTTTTTTTTTTTTTTTAGAGCGGGCGGTTGGCTCTTTTAGTGATAACAACCGATGCGACTAAAAGCCGCTCGACTGTTATCCTAAGAAGCGGGAGGGCACTCCCACCCTCATGCCACCTTCTGCCACTCTTCTCAATGTTAAAAAAGTAAATACATATTTTTTTTTAAAGTGCCCCCTTCCCCGTGCAACAAAGAAAATGCATACGTAAGTCACGCCCGCAAATGTAAACAGTGTTCAAAGCACACGTGAGATATCTCTGCGATCGTCAGAGTGAGAGCAATAATTCTAGCAAAAGACCTCCTCTAACTGTAACCTGGTAACCGTAAAAAAAAAAAAAAAAAAGCGTCGCCTATGAAGATTTTTAGGTATTGCAGTGATGTTGTCATTCCACGAGTGTGCGCAATTTATTCTCTAGGGTCTCTGCTTATATATATTTCTAGCAAAAAATACTGATTTTAACATGTAAGCAACAAATGTCAGACATAGGCAGGAAAGGGTTAAATACTTTGTTGAAGCACCTTTTGATTTTATTACAGCAGTCAGTCTTTTTGGGTATAAGTCTATCAGCATGGCACATCTTGACTTGGCAATAATTGCCCACTCTTCTTTGCAAAAACACTGCAAATCTGTCAGATTACGAGGGCATCTACTATGCACAGCCCTCTTCAGATCACCAAACAGATTTTCAATCGGATTCAGGTCTAGGCTCTGGCTGGGCCATTCCAAAACTTTAATCTTTTAGTCCTCATGCACACGGACGTTTTTACAGCTGCTTTTTTGAGCTTTTTTTGCAGCTTAAAAAGGCCTGTCTATGTTAGTCTATGGCTTCATGCCCACCTAGGCGTTTTTGAGCTGCAAGTGGCATAGGCGTTTTTAAGCTGTAAAAAAAACCCAGGACCAGTGGGTTCTGAGAGACATTTTTCAGCTATAAAAACGCTCTAACGCTAAAAAATGCTCAAAAACGTCATTCACCAACGTTTAGCATTTTTTTTTTTTTTTTTTTTTCAATGGATCAAAAATGCTAAACGTTGGTGAATGACGTTTTTGAGCGTTTTTCCGCGTTAGCGTTTTTGAGTGTTTTTTTTTTTTTTTTTTTCAATGGATCAAAAAACGCTCAAAAACGCTAACGCGGAAAAACGCTCAAAAACGCTATTGCAAAAACGCTGAAAAAAGTTTTTAAAAAAATCACTGCAAAGATACTGGCGTTTTCATAACGTTTTTTTTAACAGCCTGTGTGCATGAGGGCTTATTAGTGAAGCAATTCTTTTGTCTATTTGGATGTAAAGATGAAGTTCCTCTTCATGTTCAGCATTCTAGCAGAAGCCGGAAGGTTTTGTGCCAATATTGACTGGTATTTTGAACTGTTCATAATTCCCTCTACCTTGACTAAGGCCCCTGTTCCAGGTGAAGAAAAACAGCCCCAAAGTATGATGCTGCCACCACCATGCTTCACTGTGGGTATGGTGTTCTTTTGCTGATGTGCAATGTTTTTGCGCCAAACATATCTTTTGGCATTATGGCCAAAAAGTTCAACCTTGGTTTCATCAGACCAGAACACATTTTCCCCACATGCTTTTGGGAGACTTCAGATGCGTTTTTTGCAAACTTTAGCCGGGCTTGGATGTTTTTCTACATAAGAAAAGGCTTCCGTCTTGCCACTCTCCCCCTTAGCCCAGACATAGGAAGAAAACGGGAGATTGCTGTCACATGTACCACACAGCCAGTACTTGCCATATATTCCTGCAGCTTCTTTAATGTTGCTGTAGGCCTACTAGAACAGCTGAAATTTATTTGGGGTTAATCAGAGGCACTCTAAATGATGGCAGGTGTGTACTGACTCCTATTTAACATGAGTTTGAATGCGATTGCTTAGATCTGAACACAGCTACATTCCCAGTTATAAGAGGGTGTGCACACTTATGCACCCACATTATTTTATTTTTTTATTTTTACTCCAAAAAAAAGATTTCAGTTTGTTTTTCAATTGAGTTGTACAGTTTATAGGTCACATCAAAAAGGTGGAAAGAGTTCTGAAATGATTTTTACATCACAAAAAACTGACATTTTAAACAGGGGTGTGTAGACTTTTTATATCCACTGCACACACAGGCAGGAATGCCACCCGACATTCTGCCTGTGTGTATGGGGCTTAACCGCTTGGAAGATAAGGTTATCAGTCACACAGGTAGCGCCAACTCAGACTTGAATGGTAAAAAACAAAAAAAAAATAAATAAATAAAAGATAAAAAAATTAAATTACTAATCTAATTACTAAGAAGGAAGCACAGCTTCTACAATGATTCTGCCCGACTACTTAACAGACTATTCATTTCAACTAAAATCTTCCCATACAATTTGTGCACTTAATGTATTCTATGCATGTTATCTACCTGTAAAAAAAACTCCATTGTAGACACCTGAAAGCCTTGGTTGTGATAGCAGCCACTGCAGACTTAGAGCTGTCACCCAGGGGACACTGTAAAGTGTTCCCCATTGCTGCTCCAGAAAAGTACATATAAGGTTTATAAGTGAATAAAGTGCAGCGCTGGATAGCAAAAAATATATATCTGTATGACAGATCTAAAATGTATGCTATATAAACTGAATATATAGAAACTGGTGCAACAAACCATATAAAGATAGACTGCATGAACAGTAAATCATAAATGGCAGTAACATGTAAACAGTGACTTAATGTTATAGTGCATAAATATAAACAAGTGTGTGTAGACTAAAAATTCAAAAATGACACAAAAACCATTTGTGCAAAACTTATCTTTCAATTTTGTCACATTATAGTGCTAGCTGCTGCATCACACTTCGTAACCGCAGTAATTTCACATACAGTGGAACCTTGGTTAACGAGTAACGCGGTTAACAAGCGTTTTGAAAGACAGGCAACTTTTTTTTTTTAATTCTGACTCGGTTTGTGAGTGTTGTCTCGCAACACGAGCAGAAATCAAGCTAATGGGGTGTGCAGTAACGCATTTGGCCAGAGGTGCGGGGGCGCCGGTGACACTTGAAACGGTTTGGAAATATTCGGAAAAACTCGGAAATACTCGGTTCCCGAGTGTTTCTAAGGCTTTCCGAGTTCAGCCAAGCTGTCCCCAAGTATTTCTGAGGCTCTCCAGCGCCCTGCCACCTCTGGCCACATGCGGTATTGCATGCAATAGAAGTCAATGCGGAACAAATTATCTTCGTTTCCATTGACTTCTATGGGGAAACTCGCTTTGATATGCGAGTGCTTTAAATTACAAGCATTCTCCTGGAACGGATTATGCTCGTAATCCAAAGGTTCCACTGTACTATACAAGTTTATATTGTTGGGTGAAGGGAGGGCTGGAGGAATTAGGTCAGCACAACGGTAGTTAGACACTTATAGGAGAGGGGAGGGAGCTGTGCTAGGGAATTGACAAGTCAGTTTTTATAGCACGTTCAAAGGCACATTGGAAGTGATTAAAAGGAAAAAAAAAAAAAATTATGGGAAAGCAGTAAGCATTTAAAATACTTTTGTGATTTTTATCAGATTTTTTAGGTTAGTAACAGGGTCTTATTTCCAACTACTGAGATAGGATGTCAAAGTTAATTTTCAATGAGTTGGCTGACTCAGACGAGCATTGTGAGCAGCTGCAGAGTACAACCATGGTTATGGTTACCATAGATAAAGGCAAATACATACACAAACTTTTATATATACATTTATTATGTATAAATACCAATCTAGATATTTTGCCATCATCATGTGGCAATATGCAGATTTGGTTATAGAACACTATGGCCCCAAGCAGTGCATTGTGTGATTAGGTCACTGGTAAGAGGAAATGTAGAAACAGTTGGAGGGCTTTGGGTGGTGCTGTAGATCGAAGGTAAGTGGTACCTGCCGAAAGCTTATCACATCAGCTGTCTGATCCGATTACCTGTTTAGTAGTTCCTCTTTGCACACAGGTTTGGTTTTAAAAGATTTAATTCACAAAAAACAAGAATATGCTAGGGGTTACCTGGAGACCAGCTCCTTTGATTCTTCGGTAAAACTCATCATCTTCACGACCCCATCCCCAAAACCGATTTGACATTCCATTACACTGTAGGGATGAAATACAAATGTAAACATTATTGGTAATATGCACGCTAGTCTATACCTACAGTTGCATATGATCCCCCCAGCATAACTGAAATGACAGACTACAGCTATCCCAGAGCAAAGTCTAAAAAAGGGCACAGAGCAGAAATCCACTGCGACAAATTATATTTAGTTTTACTGTTTGTTTAGTACAGTGTTTCTCAACTCCAGTCCTCAAGGCGTCCCCATGTTTTCAGGATTTCCCTCAGATGAAACGGCTGTGGCAATTACTAAAGCAGTGAAACTGATCAAATCACCTGTGCAAAATAATGGAGAGCCTGAAAACATGACCTGTTTGAACGCCTTGAGGACTGGAGTTGAGAAATACTGGTTTGGTACATTGTGATATATTCCCTTATGAAATAGGCATGCTTTGTTCTTTTAATTTATAAGTGATCATGGGGATCCCCATGACCAAGCTGCGTGGGTGGAATGAAACATGTTGGGGGCAAGGTCTGGTTGGAGACAGAGCTGAGGCGGTCATACACCTTACTGGGTTTTAGAGCCCTTGCACACTGGGGCGGGGGGCGGCGTCGGCAGTAAAACGCCGCTATTATTAGCGGCGTTTTACCGTCGGTATGCGGCCCCTAGCGGGGCGGTTTTACCCCCCGCTAGCGGCCGAGAAAGGGTTAAATACCACCGCAAAGCGCCTCTGCAGAGGCGCATTGCCGGCGGTATAGCTGCGCCGTCCCACTGATTTCAATGGGCAGGAGCGGTAAAGGAGCGGTATACACACCGCTCCTTCACCGCTCCGAAGATGCTGCTGGCAGGACTTTTTTTACCGTCCTGCCAGCGCATCGCTCCAGTGTGCAAGCCCTCGGGGCTTGCACACTGGGATGACAGCAGCGGCACTTTCGGGGCGGTTTGCAGGCGCTATTATTAGCGCAATAGCGCCTGCAAACCGCCCCAGTGTGCAAGGGCTCTTACAGAGATGTGCGACTTCCAGGACCTTTTCCATTAGATGTCTAGAACTGGAACAACCTCGGGCCTTGTCTGCATTCCAATCGGTTGCTATATAAGAGGACCCGGTGGAGCCTTGAGCGGCACATGTCAATTCAGTTTGGGTCACAGTGTATACATTCACATGTTATAGAAATTAAACTTCCTCTCCTACCCATCTGAAAAGGGCTGGCAGAGAGGGAGAGAGTAGAGGATAAGTCAATCCTCAAAGTCATGTTGTTGTATGTGTAAATTAGAGATGAGCTATTTTGATCGGTAAACAAGAGAATTTTTTTTTTGTTGCAGCAGAAACATTGAATATTTAGAAAGTAACAAGCATAGTACAGCACAGAATACATTACAAGTGGTAGAACAGTTAGTACAGATAACGGCAACCATGTTTATACTCCATAGTTCTGAAGGGGGGGGGTGTTGGGTGGGCTAATTTAAGAACTTTGCAAGATTACCTGAGGCAATCATAGTTACAGTGTCTGTTACAGTGTACAGAAAATAGAACGGTTGAGCCAGTAAGGATTTATAGGCATGGGGGGAGTTGGCTATCACTCCAAGCAGATACATGACAACATGACCAGGGCCGATGTTCAAATGGAGAATTTGCGTTGAGTATAGCCACCTGCCGACCGCCTAACGCAGATATACTGCGGCAGAATGGCACGGGCAGGCAAAATCACGTACCTGGTGCCCGAGGCGGTCGGCTTCGTTAGGGGAGCGATCCAGGCCGAGGGGGAGACCACTCATTCGTGGTCACCCCCTCGCAATCGCTCCCCACGAATGAGATTCTTCCAGAGGAAGTGATGTCATCGCTCCTCGGCTGGGTATTTTCCGTTCCGGCGCCGAGGAGAGAAGACATCAATGTGAGTGCACAACACAACACATCACAGTAAAACACACCAGGCACACTTTTCACCCCCCAATCACCCCCCCCCCCCCCGTCACAGTGACACCAAGCAGTTACTGCATTGGTGTAAGTTTGTGACAGTTAGTGTGGTAGTGCAGTTAGGGTTAGCCCCCTTTAGGTCTAGGGTACCCCCCTAACCCCCCCAATAAAGGTTTAATCCCGTGATCACCCCCTCGTCGCCAGTGTCACTAAGCGATCATTTTTCTGATCGCTGTATCAGTGTCACTGGTGACGCTAGTTAGGGAGGTAAATATATAGGTTCGCCGTCAGCGTTTTATAGCGTCAGGGACCCCCATATACTACCTAATAAAGGTTTTAACCCCTTGATTGCCCCCTAGTTAACCCTTTCACCAGTGATCACCGTATAAGTGTTACGGGTGACGCTGGTTAGTTTATTTTTTATAGTGTCAGGGCACCCGCCATTTATTACCTAATAAAGGTTTAGCCCCCTGATCGCCCAGCGGTAATATAAGTTAGGTTTTAGGGTCAGATAGGGTCTGCATCACCCCAGGCAGCGTCAGGTTAGCACCAGTACCGCTAACACCCACGCACGCACCATACACCTCCCTTAGTGGTATAGTATCTGAACGGATCAATATCTGATCAGATCTATACTAGCGTCCCCAGCAGTTTAGGGTTCCCAAAAAATGCAGTGTTAGCGGGATCAGCCCAAATACCTGCTAGCACCTGCGTTTTGCCCCTCCGCCCAGCCCGCCCAAGTGCAGTATCGATCACTGTCACTTACAAAACACTAAATGCATAACTGCAGCATTCGCAGAGTCAGGCTTGATCCCTCCGATCGCTAACAGTTTTTTTGGTAGCGTTTTGGTGAACTGGCAAGCACCAGCGGCCTAGTACACCCCAGTGGTAGTCAAACCAGCACTGCAGTAACACTTGGTGACGTGGCGAGTCCCATAAGTGCAGTTCAAGCTGGTGAGGTGGCAAGCACAAGTAGAGTCCCGCTGTCACCAAGAAGACAAACACAGGCCCGTCGTGCCCATAATGCCCTTCCTGCTGCATTTGCCAATCCTAATTGGGAACCCACCACTTCTTCAGCACCCGTACTTCCCCCATTCACATCCCCAACCAAATGCAGTCGGCTGCATGAGAGGCATTTTCCTTTCTTTATGTCCTCCCGAGTACCCCTACCCAACGAACCCCCCTAAAAAAAAAAAGATGTCGTGTCTGCAGCAAGCGCGGATATAGGCATGACACCCGCTATTATTGTCCCTCCTGTCCTGACAATCCTGGTCTTTGCATTGGTGAATGTTTTGAACACTACCATACACTAGTTGAGTATTAGCATAGGGTACAGCATTGCACAGACTAGGTACACTTTCACAGGGTCTCCCGAGAAAATTGAGTACTGTCCGTGATACTTTTTTTATTTGCACTAACATACAATTTTTCAGGACAAGCTTTCGGGGTATGTCCCCTTCTTCAAGGTCCAAGAGAGACCCGAACCTGGAACCGGTTACAGTTATAAAAGTTACAAAAAAAAAAAAAAAAAAAAAAAAAAGTGTAAAACAAAAAAATATATGGAATAAAAAAAAAAAAAACAAAAAAAACAAAATTGTTGTTTTATTGTTCTGCTCTTTTTTACTGTATTATATTCTGCAATGTTTTATTGTTATTATGTTTTATCATGTTTGCTTTTCAGGTATGCAATTTTTTATACTTTACTGTTTACTCTGTTTTATTGTTAACCATTTTTTTGTCTTCAGGTACGCCATTCAGCTGCAGCGCAGATTTATTTATCTTGACAGCAACAGCGTTTGCTCCCACGATATATAAAGCCGTGACTCCAGCGGAGGTGATATATGCCGAAGCATGGGGGCAGCAGGGGCGGAGGAGCGATTCGCTCCTAACTTTTGGGGCGGATGCCGCTATGCTTCGGCATATATAAATGGTGCATGTATGCCCATCATTAGAAGCGGGTGTATGAAGGGAGGTATTTTAATGGTGGGCATACCCACCAATCAATCTTTTTTTCGTTCAGCCCACAGGCTGCATAAAAAAAAAAAAAAAAAAAAAAAAAAGAAGAAGATTACAATATATGCCCAACAAGGACCAGCAACGTACTGGTATGTTGCTGGACTTTGAGTGGTTATACCAGAATGATGCCTGCAGGTTTAGGTATCATCTTGGTATCATTCTTTTCAGCCAGTGGTCGGCTTCCATATAAAAGCAATCCTAGCGGCTACCTAGTGGCTAATTAGCCTCTAGACTGCTTTTACAAGCAGTGGGAGGGAATGTCCCCCCCCCTCCCATTGTCTTCCATGTTTTTCTCTGGCTCTCCTGTACCAACAGGGAACCTGGGAATGCTGCCGGTGATTCTGCCAGCTGACCATAGAGCTGATCAGAGACCAGAATGG
The DNA here is from genome assembly GCF_042186555.1 of Aquarana catesbeiana. Classification (NCBI taxonomy): domain Eukaryota; kingdom Metazoa; phylum Chordata; class Amphibia; order Anura; family Ranidae; genus Aquarana; species Aquarana catesbeiana. The sequence continues at coordinate 322,116,522 of NC_133326.1, forward strand.
CTCCAATCATCTCTATGGCCTAGGAAACCGGAAGCTATGAGCATTTCATGACTTAGATTTCGCCGGATGTAAACAGCGCCATTGGGAAATTGGGAAAGCATTTTATCACACTGATCTTGGTGTGGTCAGATGCTTTGAGGGCAGAGGAGAGATCTAGGGTCCAATAGATCCCATTTTTTTCAAAAAAAAAAAAAAAAAAAAAAAAAGGAGTACCTGTCACTACCTATTGCTATCATAGGGGATATTTACATTCCCTGACATAAGAAAAAATTTTTTTCATGTAAACAAATAGTGTCAGAAAGGGCTTTGTCTTCAAGTGGTTAGAAGAGTGGGTGATGTGTGACATAAGCTTCTAAATGTTGTGCATAAAATGCCAGGACAGTTCAAAACCCCCCAAATGACCCCATTTTGGAAAGTAGACACCCCAAGCTATTTGCTGAGAGGCATTTCGAGTCCATGGAATATTTTATATTGTGACTCAAGTTGCAGGAAAAAGACAAACTTTTTTTTTTTGCACAAAGTTGTCCTTAAATGATATATTGTTCAAACATGCCATGGGAATATGTGAAATTACACCCCAAAATACATTCCATTGCTTCTCCTGAGTACGGGGATACCACATGTGTGAGACTTTTTGGGAGCCTAACCGCATACGGGACCCCAAAAACCAAGCACCGCCTTCAGGCTTTCTAAGGGTGTAAATTTTTGATTTCACTCCTCACTGCCTATCACAGTTTCGGAGGCCATGGAATGCCCAGGTGGCACAAAACCCCCCTAAATGACCCCATTTTGGAAAGTAGACACCCCAAGCTATTTGTTGAGAGGTATGGTGAGTATTTTGCAGACCTCGCTTTTTGTCACAAAGTTTTGAAAAAAGAAAAAAAAAAAAAAAGATAAATTTTTCTTTTCTTTCTTCATTTTCAAAAACAAATTAGAGCTGCAAAATACTCACCATGCCTCTCAGCAAATAGCTTGGGGTGTCTACTTTCCAAAATGGGGTCATTTGGGGGGGTTTTTATGGCCTTGGAAACTGTGATAGGTAGTGAGGAGTGAAATCAAAAATTTATGCCCTTAGAAATCCTGAAGGTGGTGCTTGGTTTTCAGGGCCCCGTACGCAGCTAGGCTCCCAAAAAGTCTCACACATGTGGTATCCCCGTACTCAGGAGAAGCAGAATGTATTTTGGGGTGTAATTACACATATGCCCATGGCATGCTTGAGCAATATATCATTTAGTGACAACATTGTGCAAAAAAAAAAAAAAAAAAAAAAAGAAAGTTTGTCATTTTCCCGCAACTTGTGGCAAAATATAAAATATTCCATGGACTCACCATGCCTCTCAGCAAATAGCTTGGGGTGTCTACTTTCCAAAATGGGGTCATTTGGGGGGGGGGGGGGTGAACTGTCCTGGCATTTTATGGCCTTCAAAACTGTGATAGGTAGTGAGGAGTGAAATCAAAAATTTACACCCTTAGAAATCCTGAAGGCGGTGCTTGGTTTTCGGGGCCCCGTACGTGGCTAGGCTCCCAAAAAGTCCCATGTGATATCCCCATACTCAGGAGAAGCAGCTAAACCTCCCAAAGGTTTTTGCTTATAAATAAATTATCTTGTTCCTCTTTTACATTTAGTTAGCTTCTCAGCTCTTTAGCTCAGTGTCATGTCATTATGTGGCACACAAAATAGGAAGTCTGCCAAAGACTACAAAACAATAAAAGCACACACTGATAATTTATTCTTGACATGCGTCAAAATGTCTCGAGGGGCTTTTGCAGTTCATGACACCAAGCTTTACCCACTATAATAAAAGTCTCCACCACTGAATTATGAGCCTAGAACAGCATCGCTATAATCAGCGTTCTTTAAGGCTTGTCTACACAAGCATTTTTATTAGTTTTACCTGCTAGTAGCACAGTCAGACTGGGGACACAACATACAAGACTGCTAGGGATCACCATTCTAGTCCCTTAAATAAGGCTTTAAAAAAAAAAAAAAAAAAAAAAAAAAAAAAACACACAACACACCACACACCACACCATACAAAAAGGATATACACACACCATCTGTGTAGCACGATAGCAAAGACAGAAAACAGGCTAAAGAACAAATTTCCTTCATTGGTTTAAGTACCAAAACAGACTGTCTGCAGGGGCATAGATGACTGCACATTAAATGCCAAAGGGCTTTAGGTTGGGTACCAGTGATCTAAAAGACACCGAACAACATGATGGATATAGAGATCTATACACTAGAGCAAAACAAATTGCTCTACTCAAAACACAATAGTTACAGTGGATATAAAAAGTCCACACACCCCTGTTAAAATGTCAGGTTTCTGTGATGTAATAGATAGAGATATATATCTATCTATCTAAGATAAATCATGTCAAAACCTTTTCCACCTTTAACATGACCTATACACTGTACAACTCAGTTGAACAACAAACTAAAATCTTTTAGGTGGAGGGAAGTAAAAATAAAATAATATGGTTGCATAAGTGTGAACACCCTTAAACTAATACTTTGTTGAAGCACCTTTTCATTTTATTACAGCACTCAGTCTTTTTGGGTATAAGTCTATCAGCATGGCACATCTTCACTTGGCAATAATTGCCCACTCTTCTTTGCAAAAACACTCCAAATCTGTCAGATTGTGAGGGCATCCTGTACACAGCCCTCTTCAGATCACCCCACAGATTTTCAAATCGGATTCAGGTCTGGGTTCTGGCTGGGTCATTCCAAAACTTTAATCTTCTGGTGAAGCCATTCCTTTGTTGATTTGGATGTTTGCTTTGGGTCGTTGTCATGCTGAAAGATGAAGTTCCTCTTCATGTTCAGCTTTCTAGCAGAAGCCTGAAGGTTTTCTGCCAATATTGACTGGTATTTGGAACTGTTCATAATTCCCTCTACCTTGACTAAGGCCCCTGTTCCAGCTGAAGAAAAACAGCCACAAAGCATGATGCTGCCACCACCATGCTTCACTGTGGGTATGGTGTTCTTTTGGTGATGTGCAGTGTTGTTTTTGTGTCAAACATATCTTTTGGAATTATGGCCAAAAAGTTCAACCTTGGTTTCATCAGACCAGAACATATTTTCCCACATGCTTTTGGGAGACTTCAGATGTGTTTTTGCACAATTTAGCCAGGCTTGGATGTTTTTCTACATAAGAAAAGGCTTCTGTCTTGCCACCCTACCCCATAGCCCAGACATATGAAGATTACGGGAGATTGTTGTCAAATGTACCACACAGCCAATACTTGCCAGATATTTCTGCAGCTCCTTTAATGCTGATGTAGGCCTCTTGGCAGCCTCCATAACCAGTTTTCTTCTCCTCTTTTCATCAATTTTGGAGGGATGTCCAGTCCTTGGTAATGTCATTGTTGTGCCATATTTTCTACACTTGACAATGACTGTCTTCACTGTGTTCCATTGTAGATCTAAGTACTTGGAAATTCTTTTGTACCCTACTCCTGACTGATACCTTTTAACAATGAGATCACTCTGATGCTTTAGAAGCTCTCTGTGAATCATGGCTTTTGCTGTAGGTTGCGATTAAGAAAATGTCAGGAAAGACCTACTAGAACAGCTGAACTTGTTTTGAGGTTATATAGAGGCACTCTAAATGATAGCAGGTGTGTACTGACTCCTATTTAACATTAGTTTGAAAATGATTGCTTAATTCTGAACACAGCTACAACCCCAATTATAAGAGGGTGTGCACACGTAACCTCCCTGACGGTATGTCCCCAGGATCCTGCAAAGAAAAAACAAAAAAGGAGAGGAGCGCCTCTAAGTAAAAAGGTTTATTGCAATTGACAAGTTAAAAGTATCCACTTACATGTAAAAATGATGTATTTCAGAAGAGAGTGGAGGGACGAACGCCGGTTCCCAGGAAAGCCCCAAACCTATGCCGCAATCCGGCAGAGAGCCGGGACAGAACACGGCCTGTCTTGCAGAGGAGCGGAGCAGCAAACCGAGGAAGCGGCCTGTGACGTCCGTAAGGCGCATGCGCGCTCCTTTTTCAGGCGCCTTACTGACCTTGCGCACACTCAGAAACGCGTTGTGTTGTTTCCAGCTGACATCACAGGCCGCTTCCTCGGTTTGCTGCTCCGCTCCTCTGCAAGACAGGCCGTGTTCCGTCCCGGCTCTCCGCCGGATTGCGGCATAGGTTTGGGGCTTTCCTGGGAACCGGCGCTCGTCCCTCCACTCTTCTGAAATACATCATCCTACCCAGAACATAGTTTTTACATGTAAGTGGATACGTTTAACTTTTCAATTGCAATAAACTGTTTTACTTAGAGGCGCTCCTCTCCTTTTTATTTTTTCTTTGATGGATCTGAGCTGACTTCACTCCAGAGAAGAGCGGCCCTTTGTGAATAGCCTGATACTGTGCCCTACAAGAAAATTCCATTATCCAGTGTCTTCCAACATATTGTTCACTTTTATGGACTTCCCTTGAACTATGGACTGTTTTCAGCATTTGACATCTTTAATTAACATTATCTATGGAACACCTGGATTAATTCAGCATATGACTTTTTGATTTATTTATAGTATTTTGCTTCATCATTTCTGAGCGCCAGTGTATTTTTATTTTCCAGGATCCTGCAATGTCCCCCCGCGCTGTCTGCGGGCTCCGTCCTCTGCCCGAAGCCTCTCTGTGCCAGGCTCTGTTCCCTGCGAGCGTCGAGACGCACGGGGGCGGAGCCTGACGGCAAATTCAAAAACTTAAAATCATAACACTTACAGTACTGTAATCTTACAGATTACAGTACTGTATTAAATCATTTCACTTCCCCTTTGTCCCCGTTGCTTTGGCCCATGCCCTGCATGCAGTTTTATAATATATATACTGTTCTTTCTGCCTGGAAACTTGAGATTGTCCATAGCAACCAAAAAGTGTCCCTTTATGTCAAAAGTGGCTTTAGACCAGCTAGAAAACAGCGATAATAAATTAGAACACTTGCAGAATTTAGCGATAGTGAATCGTGGGGAAATTTTATTATTATATTATTATTCTTTTTAATTATTTATATTTATTTATTAAATTATAATTTATGATTTTGTGTTTCAAACTTCATCATACCCGGGATATCTACTAGACTCTTGGTGGACAGATATAAGTGCGTTATTGCTAAGAATTACAGACCTACAATATAAAACGCCAAATTTCTATGCAAAACAATTGTACCGCTTTGAGACGCAAAAATATAAAATAATCATACCGCCAGGGAGGTTAAGCAACCACATTATTTTTATCCACCCCCCCACAAGGATTTCAGTTTTTAATGGAGTTGTACAGTTCATAGGTCATACTAAAAAGGTGGCAAAAAATTTGAAATTATTTATCTTTGTCTCATTTTTTTTTTACATCACAGAAACCTTACATTTTAACAGGGGTGTGCAGACATTTTATATTCACTGTACATGCTCAGACCAGGAGGCTGCCTTTCATTTCTTTTTGCAAAAGACTCATGGGAACACAGTAAGAATTTTTGGCTACATCAGATATTTGCTGTCATAGTGAGCTTTTTGTATACTAAAGCGGAGTTCCGCCGAATTATTTTTTTTTGTAAAAGTGAGCAGCTACAAATACTGCAGATTCTGACTTTTAAAATAAGGACACTTATCTTTCCCAGGGCGCCCGCGACATCAGCACCCGAAGCCGATCTGGCGGTGCTGCCACCACCATCTTCGGTAAGGGAATCAGGAAGTGAAGCCTTGGGGCTTCACTTCCTGGTTCCCTACTTCGCATGCGCAACTCGCGCTGTGTGATTCCACTGGTCCCTGCTGTCTCCTGGGACCTGAGTGTCTACCAGAAGACAGCGGGGGGGGGGGGGGGGGCATAGAAGGCGCCGGGAAGTGTAGATACCTGCGGGTGGCTCAGGTATCTATGCCCGGAAGTGGGAGCAAAATACCTGTATTAGACAGGTATATGCTCCCCCCTCCAAGGTGCCAAAATGTGACACCAGGGGGGGGGGGGGGTTGGGAGACGGACGGACCAGAGAAGCGGAAGTTCCATTTTTGGGTGGAACTCCACTTTAATCTGGATATTAGTGCACATATAGATCTAAAGTAATGTGTGCATCTCACTGGACAACGGTGGTAATTACTAAAATGATATTGTAAAATAATCTGGTGAAAGGTCAGTGGAAGAGTTTAGTGAATTTTTAGAATTATTTGGATAATGGTTTTACTGAATTATATCTATTTGATAACCACCTTCACACCCTATTTGCTATTTACTAGGGATGAATCATTGGGGTTTTATAACAAAAAAAGAAACATACAATTTATAACGAGAGCAGAAAATGAAGACTCCCATACCTACTTATGTGACCCTTTTCTCTGAGATAAATAATTTCCAGTTGCAATTATTTTCCTACTATTCTCATTATCAAAGCATTGTTTTCTTTCTGGATTTAAGCATTGTGTCTCCAAGTAGACATAAGGTTAATTTACTAAAAGGCATAGAGACTGTTCACTTGAGTTAGGCCTTCTTTCCCCTATTCACGTACAGTGCCAATGTTTTTCTATAACCCAAACCGGGTTAGGATTCTACCAAGCCAGGACGCCTACAAGCCTATATCCTTAATAAATGCTGACACTAAACTGCCGGTGAAGGTCTTGGCCAATTGCCCCACACAATATATGCCCAAGTTGGTGCACCCTGACCAGTCAGGCTTTATATTGGGCAGATCTTCTTTCATCGACATTCAGCACCAGCCAGCAGCAACAGGGCCATATAGTCACTAGACACAGCCAAGGCCTTCAACAGCATTGAGTGGCCTTTATTATGGGAAGTCCTGTGCAGATTTGGTGTTGGGTCAAAATTTCCATCTTGGATAAAACTTCTGTTGGCTAAACCTCACAAATTAGTATGAACGAGCAGAGCTGTCCTTATCTTTTACCCTTCTTGGGGCACCAGAAGGGCACCCCTCCAGTTTGCCGTGGCGATGGAGCTACTCGCTATTGCAGTAAGAGGATCACCTGTTATAGGTGGTTTTAGAAGGGGTTGCTTGGAGGAGAAAATTGTTCTTTACACTGACAATACCTTATTTTTTATCCATGATGCAACTTAATCTCTCTCAAATTCATTACCTTGATATGGAAGTTTGGCTCATTTTCGGGCCTAGAGATAAATTGTGATAATTACACATTCTTGCCTCAACACACTTATGGCACCTCTTCCTGCAGAAGCAACATTACTGGAGGTAGTGGAATTGTTTAGATAATCTCTCAGATTATTGCTCTATAAACCTATTACCCCTGATTAATATTACAAATATATACGGCAAATATTACAAAGGCCCTTGAATATGGGAGGCCTTGCACTCCCCAATATACGTCTATATTACCTGGCTGCGCAGGTCAGCTTCTTGTGGGCCTTACAGACAAGACTGTTGTCAATCCCACTCATGTCCTTATGGAATGTATTGTGAGTCAGAAATTGGTGGTATTCCTGCTGGAATCCAATTCCCTATTGGAATTTAAAACCTTACCTACCATGATGCTAAAATAAAATATTTTGGACATGATTAAGCAAAATCAAAAAAAAATAAATAAATAAAAAATTAAGATTATTATAGCTATACACCACAAGTCTCTTCAGGAGCTTGGCAAGCTTGGGGTTCTTGATCAGTGGTTGTCCAGAGGTATAACTTTTCTTCACCAGGTCCTTGCCAAAATGCACTCAAGTCGTTTTTAACAACTGGAAGACGAATTGAACCTTCCTAGGGCTTGTTTATAGCAGTACCTACAATTATGCCACGCTTTACATGCTGAACAAACATTTTCCCAACTAAGTCATTGTCAGCTGATTGTTCTGAAAACAGTACTATGGGCAATGGTTAAAAGGGGCAACACACAGTAGCTCAAATATGGTTTTCACTATATAAGATTTGCTACAACTTGAATCTCTTCAATCCCCACATGTATCTTTCTTGTGGTGATGGGAATTGAGAAAATACAGTAAATGGCTTTTATGAATTGCATGGTAATTGTTATCACTGTTTTACATTTATTGACCCCTACATCCTTTCGTTTTTTCCTGGTTTCTCTTACACCCTCAGTCTCAAATCCAGACTACACCATATGCACTCGTAATATACTGACAAATAGAAGGATTAACTATCTGTCGCCTCCATAATGACCAGGCCATTTTTTGAGATACGGCACTGTGTTGCTTTAACTGACAATTGCGATGTCGTGCGACGCTGTACCCAAACAAAATTTATGTTTTTTTTCTTCCACAAATTGAGCTTTTTGGTGGCATTTGATCACCTCTGGGGTTTTTTATTTTTTGCACTATCAAAGAAAGAACCGATAATTTTGAAAAAAAAAAAATATTTTTTACTTTTTGCTATAAAACACACAATAATTACAAAAAAAAAAAAAAATCTAAATTTCTTCATCAATTTAGGCCAATATGTATTCTTCTATATGTCTTTGGTAAAAAAAAATCCCAATAAGTGTATATTGATTGGTTTGCACAAAAGTTATTGCGTCTACAAACTATGGGACAGATTTATGGCATTTTTATTACTAGTAATGATGGTGATCAGCGATTATTAGCGGGACTGCGATATTTTGGCGGACAAAATTGGACGCCAAGTGACACTTTTTGGGGACCAGTAACACTAATACAGTGATCAGTGCTAAAAAAATGCACTGTCACTGTATAAATGACACTGGCAGGGAAGGGGTTAACACCAGGGGCAATTAATGGCTTAAGTACGCTCCTAGGGAGTGATTTCAGAGTGGAGGATGGACTGACTGGAGGAAGAGATACATCTGTGTTCCTGATTAGCAGGAACACAAAATCTCTCTTCCTCTATGACAGAAAGGAGTTCTGCCTCTCCAGCGAACGATCGGCGGGTCCCAGACCCCGAGGCGGAAACAACATACAGGTAAGTTGTTTCGTGCAGCCGGGTCGCACTGCCGCAGTAAATGTGCGGTAGGCGGCCTGGAAGCAGTTAAACGTATGTTTAAAAATGAGGTAGACCTGTATTCAGTTATAATAACTAGTCATGTGTGAGGGGAAAAAAAAAAACAAAAAAAAAACAAAAACACACACAGGATTTGTGTCCTACAAGTGAACACAGCCTCATCTTAATTTACTAAGCTCAGCGAACATTTACTTTGCAAAGTGGGCAGTCTTTGTAACTGTACTAAATCAACCCAAATGTTTCACCCTGAAAATGTTACTATTACATTACCTGTCCATCACCGTCAACCTTAACCTCCCTGGTGGTATGATTATGTCAGATTTTTGAATCTCAAAGCGGTACAATGTTTTGCATAGAAATTTGGCGTTTTATATTGTAGGGGGGGAGAGGAGAAAGAGGAAGAGGAAGAGGAAGAGGAAGAGGAAGAGAATTTCCCCACTATTCACTATTGCTCAAATTACTAGCCCATCACACAGAGAATCGGGCGGATGATCCGACATAGGACACAGCGGGGGGACATTGCAGGATCCTGGTGACAAGGTAAGTACGCTGTACCAGGATTTTGCAATGCAATTCCGAGTGTGGCTCGGGGGTTACCGCTAATGGTACTGAAATTTAACCCCGAGCCACACTCGGGAATACCGCCAGGGAGGTTAAAGTGTTACCAAACCCAGGACCCTGCATACCTGGTCTCCCACAGTACACAGAACAAGGAAATGCAATTACTTTAGTAAATATAAACTGCTAAATACCTTTTCTCATCAGCAGTATATAGCAGTCTTGTGACTTCTTTCAATGTCCAATCAAGCACTGGTTAAAGCTTGTAGGAGGAGATTTCATTCTCCTCTGACTGTCCTAGGCTGCATGACCCCTGATCCTCTGTCTGGACAGTGCCGATTGACCCTGTGTGAATCACATGCACCGCCCCCCCAAAAAAGGAAAAAAAAAAAAAAAAAAAAAAAAAAAAAAAAAAAAAAAGAACAAAAACTATCAATACACGCCAAACTGTGCAGGGTGTCCCCAAAGGCTCTGTATTATCAGGAGATGGATTGGGGGACTGTTGAAGGGGAGGATCAGAGAAGACAGGATCAAACAGCCTTTTTACACGATACAGAGGATTAAGACCTTAAGCTCCACAGTGAGTATAACAAGTATGCTTTACTGCATATACAGACTGATTTTACTGTTGTGCGTTTAATAACACTTTAAGCAGAAGTCCTATTAATCACTTATATAAACAAACAATATTAAAGGAGAACTAAGGCCAAACATTAGTTTTCATTTTGGATGGACTAAGGGGGGGGGAATTGTAACCAGAACTAGTGTGCATATTTTTTTTAGCACTGATCACTGTATTGGTGTCACTGGTCCCCAAAAAGTATAAAATGTGTCAGGTGTCCGATTTGTCCACTGCAATATCGCAGTCTCGCTATAAGTCGCCAATTGCCTCCATTACTAGTTAAAAAAAAAAAAATCCATCTTATTAGGTTTTGTAGACGTTATAACTTTTGCGCAAACCAAACAATATATGCTTAATGGCATTTTTTTTAACAAAAGTATGTAGCAGAATACATATTGGGCCTAAAGTTGATAGAAGAACTTTTTTTTAAACATTTTTTTGGGTATGTTTTAACCACTTGCCGACCGCCGCACACACATATATACGTCAGAAGAATGGCTCGTACAGGCAAATGGGCGTACCTGTAAGTTCCTTTAGGTTTGCCGCCTTGCGGGCGAGCGAACGCTGCGGGAGCGTGCCCGCGGGTCCTGTGAACTATGTTCGCTGGCAACCCGCGATCCTGAGACGGAGAGGCAGAACGGGAGATGCCTATGTAAGCAAGGCATTTTGCTGTTCTGCCTAGTGACATGACAGAGATCTACTGCTCCCTGTCATCAAGGAGCAGTGATCGCTGTCATGTCAGTGGTAGCCCATCCCCCCCCCCCCCCCCCCCCCCCCCCCGCCCCCCCAGTTAGAATCACTCCTTAGGACACACTTAACCCCTTGATCGTCCACTAGTGTTTAACCCCTTCCGTGCCAGTGTCATTTATACAGTAATCAGTGGCTATTTATAGCACTGATCGCTGTATAAATGACAATGGTCCCAAAATAGCGTCAAAAGTGTCCGACGTGTCCGCCATAATGTTCGCAGTCCCGATAAAAAAAAAAAAAATATATCGCAGATCACCCCATTACTAGTAAATATAATAATAATAATAATAATAATAATAATAATAATAATAATAAAATGCCATAAATCTATCCCCTATTTTGTAGATGCTATAACTTTTGCGCAAACCAATCAATATACACTTTTTTTTACCAAAAATATGAAGAATACATATCAGCCTAACTGAGGAAAAAAACATTTCTTTTATATATTTTTGGGGGATATTTATTATAGCAAAAAGTAAAAAAATATTGCTTTTTTTTTTTCAAAATTGTCGCATTTTTTTGTTTATAGCGCAAAAAATAAAAAACGCAGAGGTGATCAAATGCCACCAAAATAAAGCTCTATTTGTGGGGAAAAAATGGAAGTCAATTTTGTTTGGGTACAAATGTCGCAGGACCACGCAATTGTCAGCTAAAGCGACGCAGTGCTGAATCGCAAAAAATGCTCTGGTCAGGAAGGGGGTAAATCCTTCCGAGGCTGAAGTGGTTAAACCAGAAAGTAAAAAAATATTGTTTTTTTACTTTCTCTTTTTTTTGTTTATAGCGCAAGAAATAAAAACCGCAAAGGTGATCAAATACCACCAAAAGAAAGCTCTATTTGTGGGGGAAAAAAATAAAAAAGGACCAAAAATGTTATTTGGGTACAGTGTCGCACAACTGTGCAACTGTCAGTTAAAGTGGAGTTCAGCCTTCCCCTCAAAAAATTAGAAGTCAGCAGCTACACATACTGTAGCTGCTGACTTCAAGACTCCAAGAGCATAGCCTGATGAAGGAGCACGCATGCTCCGAACGCGAGGCACCGCCCGCCTCACCCCGCTCCCGGAAGTGAAGACGCAGGTCAGCACGGCGCTCCACGGAGGATCCGTGACCGATATCCTGGCTGCCCGGAGGCTCTGAGGACCCTCAGCACCACCGGAACAGCTACCAGGACCCAGGTCACAGGACTCACATCCCAGGAACCCCCCCCACTGGCCCGTGACACCCACATCCCCCGAGAGCACGCGGATGAAACTACTTTACATGCTGGTTTTTAGCAACTCAAATGTGAGTGTTTTTATCTATTGTAATAAATATTTTTAACATACATGCTGCACTTAGGAGGTCCTTCTTTCTTTTCTTATTGTTCCAGAGCTTCTTCTAGCTTTTATAGACTGGCTGCCTTCCATTTATTCAGCATAATTTTATCCTTACATGGACTAATACCTGAACTTGTTGTGAAACATTAACTATCACCACCAAGTTCCCCCTCTCAGGAACCCCCAACCCACCCCCTTCCCCCCACCATTTTTAGTTATATGTACTCGGCTACCTCAATTGTGCGCCATATTATCCCCTTGATCGAGGAGACAGATAAGTGGAAGTTCCACTTTTGCTTTAAAGTAATGCAGTGTCGTATGAAAAATAGCCTGGTCATGAAGAAATGTAACTCTACCGGAGGACAAATGGTTAAGAATGAGAAAGTAAAGCATACTCACCAATTCATAATGCTGTTTGGTGAGGAGGAGGATCCCTCCAACATAGGTCTTGTAATGGTACAGGGGGTGAAGTTCTGGGGAAGCCACATGGAAAGGTCCCTTTTCTGGAAACCCATAATCCAGTTCTGGGTTAAGAGGTAGCAGGTCAACATCATGCATAGCAATGTAGTCTGTTTCATTTCCACTCTCTAAGAAGCCCACATTTATCAGAGAAGCCCTGTTAAACCTGAAATGTAATAAAACATTCAACTGTAAGGCACAGAGAAGTAAAATTTAGGTGACATAAAAAGTTGTCTATTCAAAAAAAAAAAAAACACTGTTTTATCATAGTTTGCAGAGAGGGTGGCCATCTAGGTATAGCCGGGTACTTATGCTAATTCCATGGAAAAAAAAAAAACCTTTTTAAATCCTATATTACGTGATTAAATAGTGCTTTCTATATCTGCCAGTAATTCAGCTTTAAATTTTAAATCCGAGTAGTGCATAGCAACACCAATTGTCTCTATTATCCAATATAGTTACTTACTAATCAGAAACACAGCAAGCAATTATTTCAATGCTAGCAAACGGACCCTATAGAAAGCCATCGCAAAGCCAGTTGGGATTTTGTAATGTGATCCATACAGTTTGTGATGTTTTGGAAGCAATGTAATGGATTCATAGTTTACTTCCAGTAAATTTCAGGGTTTTTAATGACCATATTGTAGGATTAAAATATATTAATATAAAAAAAAATAAAAAATTAGTGTTCTATATTATCCAGAATGTAATCTCTCCAGGAAGAAATAACATTCAGAAATACAATTTACTCTCTTCCAATGGGGACGCTAGTTATGGTGACCCTGGTGACACCCTGGGATTCCCTCACTTTGGAGGGATTTCTTCTCAATTCCTGTTTTGGCTATGGAGCAGGAAGTGAAGGGAAATCTCTCTTAGGGGACAAAGATGGGAAAAACAACTCACAGGGGTTAGAACCCTCCCTTACTCTATCCACAATGGCTGGGTTCACACTATTGCAAATTGGATCTGGGTTTTCCGCATCCAATTCTCATAACGGGATTGTGACAGGCTCTCCATGGTCCTTGTAAGCACATGTGTAACCAGTTAACACGAATAGCTCACAGAGCTGCTGTACAGGAGACCACAAATCGAGTCAAGTTCAGGTAAAGGTACTTACATTAGTTGTATTTAGAAAAAACATTACTAATTCACGTCTTTTAAATCTGCCTAAGGCTTTAATTGTAATGTGTGAAGTTTAATGTCCTGTTATAGAGTTTGAAGATTTGTTTCTCCAAGTACAATCCTTCTCACGGTTTACTTTCTTTCATTAGTGTTCCTTTTTTGGTGCCCAGTGACAAATTTGGTATACTTTTATAGGTAAAATATAATCCCGCCTGTGTTGATAATCAACGTATGTAGTTCCGTGTAGTTGTAAAACCAGTTTTTAGGCACATAAAAAGTACATTACCAGTTTTGCAAAAAAAAAAAATTTCTTAGCGATGGAATTTTTCTCTGCCGTGAAGGAAGAAATTAAAAAAAAAAAAAAAAAAAAAAAAAAAGGGAGAAGGAGGTATGAAGGCTTTTGTGATTGGATAAAATTTGTATGACCTGCCTGTTACACTCTTGGAAAAAATGCCTTGCTCCTACATTTTACTAGTGAATCTATGAATTGTATCACATAGTTTCTGTCCGTACACAATATGATCTATTAAAGCAAAACTCTGGCATTAGGTAATAAAAAACTCCAGTCTAATGGAAAAGCAGGAACAGTTCTTAAAAACCAACAGGCATTCCAAATTTAAATTTACCTTTTTTCCTTAAGAAATAGTGTAGGAATAGCTAACGTGCAGTTAGGACACCCTGACATTTGCTGTGCCCAACTCTCCACTAGGTTATGCTGACTGACAAGCTAAATAGAGCATCAGTATGGCAAAACATGTTGAATATTACAGACACAGGTTTTACTTTTCTGTATTCTTCTAAATGTGACAGACTGCAAAGGTTTTTTTTTAATCAATGCGAAAAAAACACGTAAAAAAAAAAAAATGTAAACCGACTAAAATTTTAGATCTTAAAACACAAAGGGGGAGATTTACTAAAACTGGAGCACTCAGAATCTGGTGCAGTTGTGTCTGATAGCCAATCAGCTTTTAACTTTAGCTTGTTCAATTAAACTTTGGCAAAAACCCTGGAAGCCGATTGGTTTCTATGCAGAGCTGCACAAGATTTTGCTCTCTCCAGCTTTAATAAATCTCTCCCAAAGTACCTGCGGACAGCTAAGGAAGCAACCTATTCTGCACACTTCCAGGTTACCCAATAGTGTTAAAGGCTGGGGGCCCCAGCACCTTCCCACAGGCCAGTAAGACTATCACAATGACAGGCCTATTATAAACCGATTGAGTGGGCAATTCAGACAGTATCAGGAAATGTTGAAGCCTGCAGATTAGAGACCCTGGGATTTTGAGGGTTACAGGGCACTCTTTAAGACTTGTATGTTACCCATACCTGTTGTTTGAGGTTGTTTTATTTTTTGTGTTACTTTAATTTTTTTTTTTTTTTTTTTTTTTTTTTTTTTTAGGAACTGATACGAGTCGAATTCAGAGATGAATGCATGCACAGTCTAATAACAAGGCTGGAGAAATCCCAGCAGCCGGGCAGAGGATGACAAATTACAGCTGACACCTATTTAGGGCCTTTTCTTCAATGGCTGTGCCTACTGGCAATGAGACTGCAAAAGAATTTATTTCATCCTTGCCACAAATTCATAAAAAGGTGATTTTTTTTTTTTATCTGTTTGGTAGCATGAGATCACTTTCTTCCATTTGCCTTTTTCACAAATGGTAAAACCGTTAACAAGAAACCTATCATAGTCTACCAAGCAAAAAAAGTTCATCCTTGTAGGTTTTTTTTTTTTTCTTCACACAAAAGGGTTTCAGTTGAATTACATATTTAACAGGTGTTTAAAAGTGCATGTGCTGTATATCCAAAACCTTTTATATTTTAGTTTTGAATAGAGATGGGAATGATTAAAACCCCTGTCGGTTCACCACTGGTAAAGATTTATTTACTTCCTGTTCCAGAAACACAACAGATAGTGAGAGGAAATCTCTACAGAGTTAGGGAACTTCCCTTCTTAGACAGCTGTCACCAGAACTGCTGACTTCATTGGAAGATTTACCCTCACCTACTGTTCTGGTGACAACTTTGGAATAAGTACTCACATTCTGATAGTAGTCACCATGACAAAGAGGATAAATATCCACAATGTCAACACAGACGGCAATAAAAACCTTCCTTATTCTATCCAGAGTGCACCTTGTAAATTTTCTTAGGCCCCTTTCACACTGGGGCGGTGGCGGTAAAACAGCGCTATTTTTAGCGCTGTTTTACCGAGGTATTCGGCCGCTAGCGGTGCGGTTTTAACCCCCCGCTGGCGGCCGAAAAAGGGTTAAAACCCCTCGTATAGCGCGGCTATAGCCGCGGTATAGCCGCGCTGTCCGATTGATTTCAATGGGCAGGAGCGGTTTAGGAGCGGTGAATACACCGCTCCTTCACCGCTCCAAAGATGGGGCTGACAGGAGATTTTTTTCTTCTCCTGCCAGCGCACCGCTTCAGTGTGAAAGCCCGAGGGCTTTCACACTGAACAAACAGTGGAGGCTGTTTAGGGGTGGTTTGCAGGCGCTATTCCTGATTGCACAGAGTGGAGCTGCGGGGTAGTGACATCACAATCTCCACTATCAGAGAACACTTTACATTCATTGAGAGAATGCAAAATGTTCTCATAGTGGCACCCAAGCGAGCAGCCTCCTGTGTTCATTAAGGAGCAGGGCAGCCACTCAGCATGGGATTGGAAAGCTAGCGATAATCACGGTAGCAGAAGTGCCTACTACAGCTATCAGCCAGGTATGGCACATGCATTGGTCTAAGCCGGATCAATGTACCTATGTAAAAATAGCCATACCTGGAATTCTGCTTTAACATATGATTAATTAGGTATTTGCTAACATTTCAAGAAGTATCATTTTTTATTACAAACATGAAATATACTATAAACTAACCTAGAAATCTTATTTTTCCCCAACCAGGGTACAGCTATTATAACAATGTGATTTACAAATGTAATTCTTTTATGTGAACCTCAATTTTGCCCATAGAACTCAGAGTACGCAAACTAATTTCACCTTTTTTGCAATCGAATGATGCCCTAGCCTGTATAACTTAATAAAAGGAAAAAAAAAAAAAAAAAAGAAGGATTTTCCGCTTACATTTTTTGTTTTTTTTCTATCAAAAGCTGATATCAGAGGGGACTGAGGAGATCATGTTTACCATAGTTAACCCTGTCTGTGCAGAGCTCACTGTCAGTTGCAAACAAGATTTGAACACTGTGATCAGAATATCGTACAAAAAATACCACATTCGAAGCGATTGTACAATAATCTGATCATTCGTACACAGCTTTAGTCTGAAATTGTCCAAATGGACAAAGATCTCTCGTACGATATGTATATGTTAATGAGGGGAAACTCAGTGTATCCTCCTTTGTCAATGGGGCAGACTGAGTTTCCTCTCATTTCAAATTGTTAAGGGAAGCTTGCAATCTGCCCAAGGCCTGCTTCATACAAACATAGAAAGGTAAGAATTTTTTGTAAAATATTCTAGGTATGCTATGTGCATGGGAACACATAACGAACATAGTTGGGTATCCTCAAACTTTACTGCAATTGAAAATATACAAACCTATAATGATCCACTTGATTTATTATAAATATATGGTGGCGGATTTTCTTCTCAGACAGGTACTGGTGCATGTGGGGTACAAAGCTTAGGAGTTCCTCAAAACGTTCCCTAAAAGGAATAAGTAAGGCAAGACGGTGTGGACCCCATGAGGGATCCTCACTTATAGTCCTGGGAACTGGTGGACAGGGCTGCTTTGGAGATCTCTCTTCGTGCTTCTTGACATCTCCTGTGCAGCTGAATTGTAACCAGAGCATAGATAAAAATCCCAGTAATAAGCAAGTCAGAAACAGTTTGAAGATGCTGCATTTCCTTGGCAGAATCCCAAGAAAAAGGCCAGACCTAAAGAAATAATTTGAAAAGCTTATTAAAAATAACATCTTACCATAAAAATCCTGTACAAGGCTATCTGCACAAACGTGGAATTAGAGCTCATACATCATAGCATATTACATCTGAATGTGGATCATTTATACTTTCTTAAAAAGTGTTACTAAACCCAGGATCCTGCATGCACTATATCTGGTCTCCCACAGTACTCTACACAGAACATGGAAATGCAATAGTTTTAGTAACAAATAAATGGCTAAATACATTTTTTTTTATCAGCAGTTCGAGCAGTCTTGTGACAGTCTAGTTTTCATTCTACTCTGACTGTCCTATGAGGCTGCAGGACCCCTGACTGTCTCGACAGTGCTGATTGGCCCTGTGCTGACCATATGCACTCTCCGAAGAAAAAAAAAAAATACAGTCTTTAGTAATACGCACCAAACTGAGCATGTGCAGCTTGTCCCCAATGCACTGTACCCCATGTACTGGTTTGGGGACAGTGGAAGAAAGGGTGGAACAGAGAAGACAGGAGGAAACAGCTTTTTACACAATGCAGAGGATTAACCCCCATAGGTTCCACAATGAGTATAGCAAGCATGCTTTAGGCCCCTTTCACACTGGATCGGTTTTCAGGCGGTATTGCGCTAAAAATACCGCCTGAAAACCGCCCCTAAACAGCCTCCGCTGTTTGTTCAGTGTGAAAGCCCGAGGGCTGAAGCGGTGCGCTCGCAGGACGGTAAAAAAAAAAAAAGTCCTGCGAGCCGCTTCTTTGGAGCGGGGAAGGAGCGGTGTATTCACCGCTCCTGCCCATTGAAATCAATGGGACAGCGCGGCTATACCGCGGTAATACCGCGGCTATAGCCGCGCTGTACGAGCGGATTTAACCCTTTTTCGGCCACCAGCGGGGGTTAAAACCGAACCGCTAGCGGCCGAATACCGCTGCAAGAACAACGGTACAGCAGCGCTAAAAATAGCGCTGTTGTACCGCCGACGCCCCCACCGCCCCAGTGTGAAAGGGGCCTTACTGCATATACAGGTTGATTATACTGTTGTGGGTTTAGTAACACTTTATTGTAAGTACACAATGTAAAATCAGGCCTACAAGTAAAACAAAGTATTTCTAAAGGCAGAAGGTAATTACCCTAATTCAGTCTATGCTTTAGGATAAAAAACCTGTGTGCAGCAGCCCCCATCATCTCCCTTAATACTTACCTAAACCCCATCTCGATTCAGCGATGGTGCACGAAAGACTCAGCTGCCTGGGGACTCTCCCTACTCATTGGCTGAGACAGCAGCGGGCATCATTGGCTCCCGTTACTGTCAAAGTGGGGAGAGAGAAAAAGCAAGAGTGAGCGAGAAAGATTACCGCCTTCGTGTCTGAATGGACACACAGAGCAGCAGCTCGGCTCCCCCCACAGCAAGCTGCTTGCTGAGGAGAAACTCAGCAGGACGGAGGGGCGAGAAGCATCAGCGAAGGACCTGAGAAAAGGAGGATCTGGGCTGCTCAGTGCAAAACCACTGCACAGGGTAAGTAAGTAGAACATGTTTGTTATTTTTAACCCCCCCCCCAAAAAAAATAAGACTTTAGTATAACTTTAAATGCCCATGATAATAAGAGTTGGAGATAGGACAGCTACAACCTCCACTAAAGCACACAACACTTTACATTTACAGTGCAGGCAAGGTCAGGCAATATGTAAATATGATGCATTCAAATAAGGACGCAATGTGGTCTACAAAACTCCTACGCGCCGGTTCACATTAGAAGCGGCACGACTTGCAGGTCGCCTCACCGAGGCGACCTGCACACGACTGCCGCGGCGACTTGCAAGACGACTTCTGTATAGAAGTCTATGCAAGTCGCCCCCAAAGTAGTACAGGAACCTTTCTTCTAAGTCGGAGCGACTTGCGTCGCTCCGATTAGAACGGTTCCATTGTACAGAACGGGAGGCGACTTGTCAGGCGGCTAGGTCGCCTGACAAGTCGCCCCTGTGTGAACCGGCTCTACAGCTGTTAGATGCTGCAAGTGGGGAAACAATCAACACAGAAGTGATTTTGCTACTATGCAAAAAGGAGTTTCTCAGTTGTGCAGTACAGAATTGTAGAAGAGCACATGTGACAAGTCCTGAAGGAGGACCATATACTATTTGATTAATGCAATTAATTCAAGTGTCCCTTACAGCAATCAGGCTGTAGGTACAGCATCAGAAGTATAATAGGATTCCGCAACACATTGCCGAATATCGCTGTCTTACAGAAGTCTTCATCTTTTCTTCATGTGTTTCCAATGCTTCAGGTGATGTTTTTTTGTGCAGTGAAAAACAATATAATCTGTGACATCTTATCTGATCATCATCCTGGTGTCTGCTTCCTGTTTTTACTGTGTGGCGTTTTGTGCAGTTGGAGCACTAGAGCCATATCTGTTCTTGCAATGGGCATCACTGGGGTTGTAGAGATTCTTGCGGGTGTCCATGTTGAGCATGAACACTCCACAATCATCCATATTCTTCACATATCTTAGTTTGCTAGTAGGTAGGGACCAGGTTTTGCTAAAAACTCGAGAAATACAATGTGGAAATTTTTTTAGGAGCTCCAGCCGAAGTCTATGGGGCCAAAAACAAGTAACTCTGCTAGAAAAAAATAAATGAATGTACTTTTTCACAAGACAGCACAATACTCAGTTTTGAAAAGGCACTGTTGAAAATAATGGGAACCTTTATGTTGAGCATGGTCACTTCAGGAAATAACTCAGGTGTGGAAGGGAGCTTAAAAACTAACTCCACTTCTAGCAACTTGTTACAAGCTACACCTGTAATGTGTAACACATTGCAAAGCAACCCTCCCACTGCCAAAGTACCCCACCTGGCATTACAACCATTATCCACTGTTTGTGGGTACAATGCTTTTGATTTTTTTTCAGCAAAAACAACATGTGCCTTTATTATTATTTTTTTTTTTTTTTTTTTTATAAAGGTGAACTTAGCCTTTAAGAAGCCAAACTGTCCCCTTTACTGCATATGGTCAACCTCACTAATATGGATGATGGCAGATTCTGGGATCAAGGATGAACAGCAGCAGGCAGAACTTCTACGGCCCTTCTTGATAACAGATCAAATTTGAAGTTGAAGTTTAATGAAAAAGTTAAAAATGAAAAAACAGCACCAGGGATGGTATTCGCTAGGATTGCACCGATACCAATATCTATATTAAGCATTTGCATGAGTACTTCTACTCATGCAATGCTCCGATACCAAAAACTGATACCTTTGCCGTGGGATTTGAGCCCATACAAAATGAATGAGCTCAAATCGCACTGCAAAGAATCGCATGTAATTTGAACAGGAATGTGGTGCGATTCCTGTCCGAATCACATGCGGTTTCCCGCACCACTCCTGTGTAAACCCAGGCTGAAGTCACTATGACAAGTAAGGATGAGCTCCGGCGTGTTTGTACACTCCAGGTGCAGAGCCCGCCAGGAAGTCAGCACGGCGCTGCGCTAATCATAGGCAGTGAGACATTGTCCCGATGTGTGGCTGCAGAGATCGGGAAATGTCTCACTGTCTGTGATTAGTGCAGCGCCGACTTCCTGGTGGGCTCTGCACGTGGAGTGTGCAAACACGCCGGAGCTCATCCTTAATGACGAGCCTGGAGTGGTGCGAGAAACTGCATGTGATTTGGACAGAAATTGCACCGCATTGCTGTTCAAATCACATGCGATTCTTTGCAGTGCAATTTGAGCCCATTCATTTTATATGGGCTAAAAATCGCTCTGTATCAGTAATTGGTACTCACTCTAAAAAAAAAAAAAAAAAAAACACACCACAGGTATTGGTGCAGCGTGTCCTGTGTGTTGGTGGCTGCTAAGTTTTATTTCCCTGGATACTCCTGCAGAGGTGATCTTCTAGTGCTGGGGGGGGAGGGGGGTTAACATGAGCGACTGCATACCATCCCTTTCCGCCCCTCCTCCATTTGTAGAAGCTATGCTATCAGTTCCCACAATGAAAAGCGTTCCATAATTGGAGGTGAACTTTTCATTTATCATACGTTCCTCTAGGCATCGACAGCTTTTTATTGCAGGAACTGATAGCACGGTGCCTATGAATGGAGAAGTGCTGAAGTGGTATCCAGGGTCAGAGGACTTCTGAGTATAATCATTGGTGCTTTTTTTTTTTTTTTTTTTTTTTTTTTTTTTATGTGTTTTCAGTAACCTTTAGCTTAAATTAAAAAAAGGGGGGGTGGGGGGGTTCTTACCTGCTGTCTTCTCGGAGATACAGCGCTGGTTTCCGTCGTGTCAGATACATTTCTGCTAGCGCACGGCTCACCGACTCTTGAATCTCACATACTCGAAGCCATTTCAAACCAGCAATTAGAGTATCCTACTATCTGATCTACATCGGTCATCGTATCATACAGGAACACTAACGTACCCCGTGCACATTAGCTATCCCTCCATACCACAGCCTGCCTTTAATAATACCATAAAAGTAAATAAAACAACAGCTAAGAAACAATACGCCCCTTTTAAAACTTTTCCCAAATCATCATAAAATTAACTTGTTAGTGATAATCAGCCTACCAGCCACACATACAGCAATAGTGGAGTCATTGATGTATACTACATGGAATGCTATGTTTACAGTGTATCAGGCCAGCTATTTACATATCCCAGTACAGCGTGCACCTAGAAAACTCTTCCCCCTGTCAGTAGCAGAGGCTTCCCATACAGCACACAGAGCCTGTCCCCTATATCACCCTCACCCTCTCCCTACACCCCTGCCCTGTCCTGTCCGTTCCGCTATTCCCGGCAATCTTGTCTCCCTAAAGCCCGTTACACGCTGGCTATTGAGAGACTCGATCCGTCAGAATACATGTCCCCCCCAGCAACACAGCGACTCGCATAATGGTTCCGGTGCTAAACGTTCCTACCGTCACACAAACAAGAGGTTGTGATGTGTTGTGCTTATTCATTCGTCTGCATATAATAATTCCTAACACAAGCTTCTTTATCATACATTTATCTCTATTATTAAAGCTATAGTATGGCCAAAAACTATTTTTGTATAGTGAATATACATTACCTCTATATTTGTCTGCTGCAGAATTTGTTAAAGCAGAACTATACTCACCTTGGCCCCAGCGATGTAGTATCCTGAAGCTTCCCGCTGGCCACTGACATGTTCAAGTAGCTGGGTATCATTAGCCATTGGCCAGGCCGATATGACATCACTCCTGCACATGGTGGAATGCTGTCAGTTTCAGCATTGCTGAATTTCTACAGTGAGCTGCGCATGCACAGCTCGCTGTACAGGGGTGGACTGGCAGGTAGGTAACTTTGATGCAGAAGAGACAAAGCATGTCTCTTCTGATAAAAAAAAATCCTGCCCATTTTCATTCCTTAGATAAAGTTCCACTTTAAGGAGTAAGGATGAGTTCAGGTGTGTTTGGACCTTAGTCTGAACCCACCTGATCTATCCTACCAATAAGCTGTCACTGCGCACTGCCAATCGTACGTGGCCA
This sequence comes from Aquarana catesbeiana, assembly GCF_042186555.1. Lineage (NCBI taxonomy): Eukaryota > Metazoa > Chordata > Amphibia > Anura > Ranidae > Aquarana > Aquarana catesbeiana. Next base: position 322,139,691 of record NC_133326.1, read on the forward strand.
AGGCATTCCCCGCCCCATGTATACAAGAGGTGTGTTGTGTATTTAAAATTAATTTGAGACATAGACATGGACAGGCATTCACAGGACTTCTTTACTTAATCCAACACAGACATACAGGAACCATAGATGCTCAAATTATATATAGCTATACCAGAACAATAAAGAAGTGAACATATTTACAATGCTTCCCCCTACTGGATGGAGAGCAGTATAAAACACTAATACATAACACCTAAGTGTGTGTATGTGGAGGTGCAGGGAATGCCTCAACTGTTTGTGATTGGTGCTGTGCAATGACAGGATTCTGGCAAGGGTAGATCAGGCAAATTCCTACTAGCACCTGAACCCACCTAAGCTCATCCCTGTTAAAGAGAAACTGCAGCCTGATCTATAAAAAGTAAATGTCAGCAGCTACAATTACCGTACAATACCTGCAATTTGGCCCAGCTGAGAACCAGGCTTGGTTTGAATCTGGGTCAGGGCTGAGTGACTCAGGGAGCATAGTTGCCAACATTGTAAAAAAAAAATGTGGGACACTTTTGTGGCTGTAGGCGGAGCTGTCCAATAATTAGGGGGCGGGGCATTCACCAGCAGGCGTGGCTTATTAAAAACAGACAAGTGCGGCGCGCGAAGCGCGCCGCGCCGAAAAATGGGCGTGGTTTACGCGAAATTGTGGGCGTGGCTTAAATGGGCGTGGCTCTAGAGGGTGTGGTTAGAGTCTGAAATGAATGAGGGATGGAGAGGGATTAGAGGGGGAGAGAGAGGGAAATGACGGGACAGCAGCCCCAGATCCTACACAATAAAAATATGTGTATTCTAGAAAGTTTAACAATCAGCAGATAAAGATACTCCAAACACCTGGTGTTAATGCTTCAATCATCCCGGCACCATGATTGTTATGGTGTCAGGATGATTGAAGCGCATTATTTCTATTATTACATTGTAATATAAAATGAAATCATTCAACTCACCATAATGCAGAATCAGTGGGATCCCTGAGCGTGTTACTAGCCACGTCGCCTGCCACCAGCCGTCCGTCCTTGCTTCAGATGTCCGAGCAGAGTCCGTCCTTGCATCAGGTGCCCCCAGCGGAGCCCCCCTCACACCAGGAGTCCCCAGCGGAGCCCCCCTCACATCAGGAGTCCCCAGCGGAGCCCCCCTCACACCAGGAGTCCCCAGCGGAGCCCCCCTCACATCAAGAGTCCCCAGCGGAGCCCCCCTCACATCAGGAGTCCCCGGCGGAGCCCCCCTCACATCAGGTGTCCCCGGCGGAGCCCCCCCTCACACCAGGAGTCCCCAGCGGAGCCCCCCTCACACCAGGAGTCCCCGGCGGAGCCCCCCTCACATCAGAAGTCCCCAGTGGAGCCCCCCTCACATCAGGAGTCCCCGGCGGAGCCCCCCTCACATCAGGTGTCCCCGGCGGAGCCCCCCCTCACACCAGGAGTCCCCAGCGGAGCCCCCCTCACACCAGGAGTCCCCGGCGGAGCCCCCCTCACATCAGAAGTCCCCGGCGGAGCCCCCCCTCACATCAGGAGTCCCCGGCGGAGCCCCCCCTCACATCAGGAGTCCCCGGCGGAGCTCCCCCTCACATCAGGTGTCCCCAGTGCCCCCCCACTCACATCAGGTGTCCCCAGTGCCCCCCCACTCACATCAGGTGTCCCCAGTGCCCCCCCCACTCACATCAGGTGTCCCCAGTGCCCCCCCCACTCACATCAGGTGTCCCCCCCTCACATCAGGTGTCCCCAGTGCCCCCCCCACTCACATCAGGTGTCCCCCCCTCACATCAGGTGTCCCCAGTGCCCCCCCCACTCACATCAGGTGTCCCCCCCTCACATCAGGTGTCCCCAGTGCCCTCCCCCCCTCACATCAGGTGTCCCCAGTGCCCTCCCCCCCTCACATCAGGTGTCCCCAGTGCCCCCCCCCTCACATCAGGTGTCCCCCCCTCACATCAGGTGTCCCCAGTGCCCCCCCTCACATCAGGTGTCCCCCCCCTCACATCAGGTGTCCCCAGTGCCCCCCCCTCACATCAGGTGTCCCCCCCCTCACATCAGGTGTCCCCAGTGCCCCCCCCTCACATCAGGTGTCCCCAGTGCCCCCCCCTCACATCAGGTGTCCCCAGTGCCCCCCCCACTCACATCAGGTGTCCCCAATGCCCCCCCCCACTCACATCAGGTGTCCCCAGTGCCCCCCCCACTCACATCAGGTGTCCCCAGTGCCCCCCCCCTCACATCAGGTGTCCCCAGTGCCCCCCCCCTCACATCAGGTGTCCCCAGTGCCCCCCCCACTCACATCAGGTGTCCCCAATGCCCCCCCCCACTCACATCAGGTGTCCCCTGTGCCCCCCCCCACTCACATCGTGTCCCACAGCGGTGCGCGCGCTCACCCCCCACCTAGAACCCCCGCCCCTTTCCATAACAGACTGGCAGCGGGGCGGGGGGTAGGCGAGGCGGAGCGGGGCGGGGCGAGGCGGGGCGAGCCGAGGCGGGGCGAGGCGGAGCGGAGCGGGCCGAGGCGGGGCGGGCCGAGGCAGGCCGAGGCGGAGCGGGGCGGGCCGAGGCGGAGCGGGGCAGGGGGTGGGCGGCGACGCAGAAGCTTCGTCTAGCCCCCCCCCCAGCCGTCTTCCTGAACTCCAACAAAATGGCGGCCGGCGGAGACAATGTCTCCGCCGGCCGCCGACCTCTAGCGGCGGCGGCGGTTTCAAAAACCGGAACCGAATTTTTCGGGACATTTCCCGGGACGCCACAAATCCGGGAATGAAGTCCAAGTCCCGGGAATGTCCCGGGAAATTCGGGACAGTTGGCAGCTATGAGGGAGGCTGGATGACTCAGCAAGCAGCATCTCTGGTGACCCCCCTCTGCTTTCTGGACCCTTGGAGAAGCTTCCAGAAGTAGAGGGTGGAGTCTAGGAGGAGCTGCTTGGAGTATCAGTAGCAGGTCAGCACCCTCCCGAGAGACCAGCTGGGTGGGCTGGTGAGTGAACAGTATGAGAGGACTGTGGAGAGAGAGAGAGTGTCAGTCTGGGAGGACTGTGGCGAGGTAGCCAGGAGGGCTAGTAAAAGGGGCAGCTGCTGCTAGGCGGGCTGGCAGTGCCTTAAGACATGGTGCTGGGATCAGTAGCCACAGGAGTGATTATGGACACTGCAATATTGCTGCACATTTAAAGGGGGCCTCGGGTTCCTGCCTAAACCAGTTTTTTTTGCTCTAAATCTGACTGAGTGCTTTGTCAGATCCACAAGCAATGTTCCAACTGGAATTTTGCAAGCAAGTGTGCTGGAGGAAGTGAGGAGTGTAACTAGACTGTGTACAGGAGAAGTTGTCCCTGAAGTTGTTTGAAGTCAAGTGGGCATCCCATAATTTTCCAAATCCCATCCAAGTTATATCCCCTCAATAAAACAAAAAACCAAAATACTGGACTGTTTCCTGACTCTGAGGTGACTGTGCAAATTTGGTGTGCCTGGCTGTGCAGGGTGGGGGATCCCATTTCACCTGCGGCTCCTTAGGGGGTGTGCTACATTGGGATTTCCAGAAAAAGGTCATCAAAATCAAATAAAAGTGTAGCACTGTTGAAAGGAGAATGGGTAGGTATTGCAGTGAACTTATAGCAATGAACTTTGGAACCCCAATCAGCATTGTTCTGTATATACCGTGCAGAGATTTTAGTGTGTTCCTCAATGTAGGTCAGCAAGCATAGGAAAAAGATAACTCCCAACACAGAAGTCAACCAGTAAGGGATTCAAAGGCCCTCTTTACAAGTTCATGTGATTGCACAAACTTGCCTTGCCCCTTTTTAAGGATTGGAATAATCTGGTGCAAACGAATCTATCATCACCGGTCCTGCTGTTTCAGGTCTCCTCTGCGATTGCTTCGCATACTGTCCCCTGGTCGCACTGCCTGACTTCAGGTATGCGGTTGCCCTTTGTGTCTGTCGTGACCTATGAAGTCTCTCCAAAATTTCCACTTTGTGCTCTCTTCCATTTTGAGCTGCGAGCTTACATACAGCCAATCCCAGCACCGTGCACACAGGCAATGCAAGAGACACAGAACCAAGGCCACGCCTTTTTTCCTCCTCAACAGAGGTGATCGACAGCAACTCCCAAGCTGTGTCTAAAGCACAGCCAGGGTATGTGTGTTTCCTGGCTGTGGTATGAGGAGCAGGCTTAGAGGTGAAAATAAAAAAAAAAAAAACAGCAAGGGCATGTAAATCCTGCTTTCACTAAAACTTTATTTATAGCATTTTTGAGACAGGTTTTCTTTAATGAGACATCAGGGGTCCTTTACAGATGGTGTCCAGCGCTGTCTTTCTACAACCTAAAATCTTCAGTGCTGTCTTCAGTCCTGCACCATTATCTTGGATTCGGGAGCTGACTGTGACTTCCAGATCAGTTACAGCTGACTCCACACCGCACATGTGCCAGATGCACTGATTGGAGCAGACTGTTCCAAAGCCTCTTGAGAGGTGTGACGTATCCTAGGAGGCTGCGTGTGAGAGGGGGGCAAACCCAACACACACGTCATCCTTGCCTAGGCGAGGCATAAGTAAGTGGGATCAAGTACCTTATGGACAAGGTACTTGCTACTCAAAAAATAAAGAGAGGGCCCAGATAATACAATCTACAAAAAGGGAATGAAGGACATCTTTATTTTTTTTTTTACTTTTATTCAGCCCATAGTCAGAACATTGAGTGCCGAGACTTGTAGTCCCAGCTGCAGTACATATATCACAGGAGGTTTTTGCTCAGCACCTCCTCCATTCATAAAAAAGTCTTGTATTCTGTTTGCTGAATGCAAGGTGTTTGGTGATTGGAAAAGGAGAGAGTTTAGCATTCATCCAAGCCTCCTCCCTTCACAGAACACCTTGCAGTCTGTAAAAAGGATCTAAATGGAGGAGGTGCCATGTGAGTGACCTCCTGTGCTACCTGTACTGTAACCAGAACTTCAAGTCTCAGTGCCAGGCGTTTGGCACCAGCAGGAGACTGTGGACTAAATAGGAAAACGTAACAAATGCTGCAGCAGCCACAGGTGGGGCACACTTCATCGGAAGTAACTTATTTTTATCATGAAAATGTAAAAAAATCGTTTTTGGCCATACTTGAGCATTAATAATGTAAAAACTGGAGGACAGTAAGGCTCAAGAAAAGATATATAAATTAAGTAGATATGGGACTTTTTTTCCATAATCAGGGTAGGCATCCTCACACAAATTATTATTCTAAATGGGAGAATGAAATTGTGGAGAAAGTCACCACCCTAAATTTTCCTCCTTTAAAAAAATATAATTGTATTGTATCAAAATATCAATAAGTTAAAAAATTCCAAAAATATTGAAAATATTTCTTCACCATACCCACCAGATTTCATAAAAACAGACAGAGGTTTTCTTAAAGCATAACTAAAAGTGGTTGTAAAGGCTTTTTTTCTCGATTCTAAGCCAGGCTACGTGCATCTATTGACTGACACAATGCTGCTCGGCCCTGCCCCCCACTCCCTCCCTACTGAATTTGACCAACAGCATCAGGAACCAATGGCTCCCACTGTTGCCTGTCAGTCCTTGTGTGAAGAGGGAGAGAAGACTGCAGCCAGGCACTGGATCAATCAATGATGTAAAAAAAAAACAAGTTACATTTACATACATGCTTCAAGCTTCAATTATCAATTGTTTCATTCATACCTATTATATTGCTTTTGGCACTGCTCAAAGTAGAGGTGAAAGTATATCCCTGTGTCCCAGAGCATGGGTTGCAGGCTTATCCTGATACAATCCAGAGGGCTAGTAATGAGGCTGAGTGAAAAAACACATCACCGACATCCCTATGGAAAACCAAGATCCCCCCTCTTGTCCAATGGAAGGTGTAAACTTTAGTGGTGCTGTGCTGATGAGGTGCTTGAATAATGTTCCAGAAGCAGGTCTGATGGAATGTAATAAATCATCTGATGGCCAGACTGCTTAGCTAAATTCTACACTATATCCAGCTCCCTCCCTGGAACATGCATGTCCAAAGGGTGCCCAGGGATGTGTTCTTTCAATACTACAATCATCAGGAAGTTGATATGTCACCCTCTATCCCCGTTGGCTATTATGCAAAAAAAGAAATACTAAAATACAGCAGCGACTGCTACAGGGGTTGACTGGGGGTATACACACCTATACAAGTAAAACAAAAATTCCTACACTACTAAATGCAGTGTTTTGAGTTAGTGATTAATGCTCTTTATTAAAACCCAATGTACTGAATAGGACTTTAGTGCTCCTTTAAGCTGGCCATACATGCTTGGATTTCTTTCAGTTTGATGGCAATCACTGTTCAGCCAATTATTTTTTTGCCCCGGTTCCTTCGATCTATGGATGGAAGTTTATCAAGCCAGGTGGTGGCGACAGGGCCAGATTGGATTTTGATCAATTTCACAGGAAATTACAGAAATTCATGCCATGTGTGATCAGCTTTATGCTGCGTACACACGAGCAGACTTTCCGGCAGACTTGGTCCGGCGGACCGGACTTCGTCTGACAATTTGATCGTGTGTGGGCTCCAGCTGACTTTTTTTTACCAAAAGTCCGACAGACCTAGAAATAAAACATGTTTCAAATTTTTCCGTTGGACTCGAGTCTGGTCGAAAAATCCGCTTGTCTGTATGCTAGTCCGACGGACTAAAACCGACGCTAGGGCAGCTATTGGCTACTGGCTATCAACTTCCTTATTTTAGTCCGGTCGTATGTCATCACGTACAAATCCGTTGGACTTTGATGTGATCATGTGTACGCGGCATTACTCACCCTCAGCTATCCCAGCCTCCTTTGCTCATTAACAATGTGGTTAAGTCTCCAATACTATGACTCAATACATGACAACAGGATCTGGGATTTAACTAAAAGCCCCACATAACAGACGATATGTATGATAAAACTGAAAGTACTACCCTGATTTCCGAAAAGCATTTGATTCAATCTCCTGGCCATACCTACAATATCTGTTGCTTAAATGGGGCTTAGGCCCCCATTTCTGTACCTGGATTCTTTCCTTATACTCTTCTCCTCAGGCAAATATGAAATATTCCGGTTTTAAACCCACGTATTTTCCTATCAGATGCAAAACTCAGCAGGGGTGCCCACTTTCGCCTCTCTTATTCATCCTACTTATGTGAAAAATGAGCTTGCCCCACTATAATTATTCCAGCTGCAAGCAAAACCAGTGTGTGTAAGTGTTCAAATGTGTATAGAAATAAGTGTTGCGCTATTGACCCTGGTTTGAGGTCCACTATGCTCTGGACCTGAATTAGGGTCCCCTAATTGAGTTATGGACAGCAATTAAACGCAGAATTTCAGATCCTTTGCAACATTACTCAAAAGCAGAAAAAAGTTGTTGGTTGTAGATCTCCTTTATATATAATGCACACATGCTCACATCTTTCTATTTTTTCTTTTCTTTTTCTTGGTTTCAGTGTTCAAATGGGTAAACTAGCACTAGGTAATCATGGAAGTAATTGTAAAGAGTTACTGTAGGATCTCCGAAAGGCCTCCTTCACACAGGCAACTGGAAGTGGTAAAAATAGAAGGCAGTTATCCCAAGTCTCCCACAAGGTGCTGGAGTCTCCTGCATTTGGTAGCAGGCTCCCGGACACCTGCGAGTGCCCTGCGATCTCCCGGCTGCAGGGCTGATCCTGGGTGGCAGTGGTGTCATCCATGTGTCCCCCTCCGTTCTCCTCTGCCCCCTTTGTTCTCCTCCGCCCCCCCCTCGTCCCCCGCAGCCAGCTCTCTCCTCTCCTGCGGGCTGCAGGAAGGATGTGTCAGGATGGAGAGTGGAGGAAGGGGCCGGTAAATATGTCATTTACCGGCTCCTTCCTTTTCTGAATTGGACACAGTGATCTATCGCTCCTATGTCCTGTAATAACTGAGCAGAGTAACCTGTGATTACTCTGCTTCAGTTTATGAATGGTCGGGAGACTGTGTTTCCTGTCATTCATCTTCAGTGCTGAGAAAGCGACTGGGGAATCTGGTCTGTGGTGGGTCTTACGGTCCCTTTATTTCAGAAAAAGCTGGAGCTTTTAAAAGAGGGGATTTGTCCCTACCACAAAACAATAAACAATTTGACTCTTGATACTCTTAATCATATACTGTATGTTTAATTTGCCCTAAGCTTTATTACCTTTATAAAAACTGACAAATGCTATTTCTGATTTTCTGCTTCATGTGTCAGAAAATAAATACAATACAGTAAAAAGAATTCAGTCATAACTGACCGTGGTACTCACATCTGGGTCTGTTAGGTCCATGCAACTGCTACCTTTCGGATATGGAAGGTCTCCAGATCATTGCAAGGTGCTGTCCCACAAAGGAAAGCTCTCTATCAAATTGTATGCTCTGTTATCTAAAAGATCATTCAGCTGACCCTACCCTAGAGTTGCATAAGATGACAGCAAACAGGAAATACCTGTAATGCTTATCACGTAACAGAGTACAAATCCTGTCCAGCCAACAGCTTCTGCTCATTCTTGGTTTCAACAGTTCATCTAATGCGGCAGGATCCAAAGAATGCTTTCGAGTCAAAGGACTCTCTAGAATCAGTGTATTGCCGCCTTCTTGTACAGCCCTAAAATATTTTTTTCCGTTCCAAGAGCTTTATTTGAAACATACAAATACAACAAAGTACACAGATGAAGGTATTACATGTGGATCATAAAAATAACAACATACGATTCCCATCTGGATGCAAATTGGTGAATAAAAAGTCATACAATCCAAGATATAATCATGCCATTCAGATTATACTTATGTAGCAAGGTCCCAGGCCTCCTTCAGTCTAACGAGTAGGGATGAGCTTAGGGTTGCCACCTGTCCAGGATTCACCCGGACAGTTCGGGTTTGGAAACTTGTGTCCGGGTTTCAGTCTGCCTAAAACCCGGACACATTATTTAGACTGGGCTGTGGCTCCCCAGGTAACTGAGATAGTCACACAAAAATCTGTTGCCATTCAGGAGCTGTGGGCCGCTGTCTGGGGGCAGGTTTGGCATCACGGGGGGGGCATGATGTCAGCAAGAGCAGTTTGGCCACACCCACTGTTTGCTGCAGAGCGCTGCATTACCACTCTCCTTGGGGCACCCAAAGGTGTCCCAGGTCTTTTATAATCCAATAGTGTATACTATGAATAAAAATGTGCCCTGTGTCGCTAAAGTGTTCGGGTTTGGCTTGAAGAAAAGGTGGCACGTTCGACCAGAACATCGTATGTTCACCTGTTCGTTGAATTACGAACGATATGGGCCGTCCGCGCCAAATTCGAGTGGTGCATCATGGCCCATAATTCACTGCGGCATCGCAGTGCATTGCTGGCTGATGATTGGCCAAGCATGCACTATGACCCGCATGCTTGGCCAATCTCAGCGCTGTCTGTACAGAGAGCCGTAATTGGCCAAAGCCAATTTGATGGCTTAACAGTTCAGTCGAGAGCATAAGCAACTGTGTCAGTTAGCATTATTGACACGCTTTAAATGTTACTGTTGGAAATCTGTTAAATTGATGGGTTTAGGCCACTTTAAGCAAATCATTTTATGTGAATATTTGTAGAGTTTCTTACCTGGAGATCCTGCCAATAACATCACTTCCTGATGGGGACTTACAATGCAAAGTCACTGCTTTGCAATTAGCAGCAGTGTTGTCAGCCTGTGTGCACTCTGCCATTTGGCCATTGGGCTGTCTATCATGTATACAACCCAACAGCCAACTGAACCAGCTTGCATGGTAGGGTGACAACGCTGATGTAAATTGTGGCTTAGGCTTCGTACACACAATACGAAAATCAGAAGGGAAAATTCGTAAGACGAGTTGTCTGCGGATTTTCGGATCGTTAGTACAGTGCTTTCCACAGCCGATTTGACTTTTTCACCAGACAAAAGCTGGATGTGCAGACTATAAAATTTATGTTGGATGTGAACTCAACATCTGATTTTCGGATGGTCAGTCCAGAAATCGTCACACAAAAGTCAAAAGTGCAAACACACATGATCGGAACCAAGGAACGACTGGGAAGAGTTCGGTCTTGTAAACTACTGTTTATAATCTAGAATTAACATTTGTGAAGCGGCAACTGATGATATGTCGAAATGCAGCGACCATTCTCATCTTCTTTAATGGGATAATAATGAAGCTGTTTTGCTGGTAATACTGATGTAGTTTTGCCAAATGTATTGTAAAAGGCTTTTGTTTTGTACGATCTGAAAATCACAAATCAACGCTCACCGAACTTCTACTAACACGAAATTAGCAGAAGGGGCCCAAAGGGTGGTGCTTGAGAAATGAACTTCCTCTTTATACTCTCATAGTGCGTCATTATGTTCGTGTTTGTCAAACAACAATTTGCGGATAGTTAGTATGCTAGACAAAATCCAGCACACGCCGTTTTGAAAAAAATCAGACACTCGTACAACAGTTGAACTGTGTGTATGAGGCCTAACCTGCACAGAGTCCTGACCTCAACCAGATAGAACACCTTTTGGATAGATTAGAGCAGAGACTGAAAGCCAGGCCTTCTCGTCCACATCAGCACCTGACATCACAAATGCTCTTCTGGAAGAATGGTCAAATATTGCCATAGACACACTCCTAAACCTTGTGGACAGCCTTCCCAGAAGAGTTGAAGCTGTTATAGCTGCAAAGGGTGGGCCATTTCAATATTAAACCCTACAGACTAAGACTGGGATGCATTAAAATTTATGTGCGTGTGAAGGCATGCGTCCCAATACTTTTGCCAATATAGGGTATGTGCAGCAGAGTCAGTCCATCCAGTCCATATGCATCCTGGGCTGCTCTGAGTGTAATCATGTTATTGAATTAGGTATAGCAGGTTTATATTTGAGGATTTTATTCATTTTTTGAGTATGAATTTAATCTGAATTGGACATTATTACACTATAAGAGACTTTTATTGCGAGGGAACAAGAAGATGGCATTTCCTAGTTTGTTCCTCTTTGGATAATTAAGAATTGGAGTCCAGCTGATATGGACCAGACAGTTCCATACAGATGATATAATAGGCACATTGGAGCTGTTATTGCTATGGAGTTTATTTCTCTCAAATAAATGTGATGAATTTTAAATGTGACCTGAATTCAAAAAGTGAGGATTTACTGTTATAGAGAACATCTAGAAATGTTAATTTTGCCTAATGAGTACCATGAGCAATCTACCTTAGATCTTTAGTTCCTCCTAAAAGATAGCACTTCCTGGTATGTGAGTGCCCTAGGCACTCCTGTACCTACCTCATCATAGCTGTATATCTGCTGGGTGAGATCTAAGGCACTGCTGCATCTGACTGCTAGTCTCAGGTGGCTTGGAGTGAGATTTAGTGATGCGATTAGTGTTCCTCTCACTGTTCTCCTTGCTGGAGGCTCTGACATGTGGAAGCAAACCCCTACCTCTACAAAGATGGCCGTCTCCACATGGAAACACAGTGCAAAACAAGGCATTGTAAGTCAGTAATGGGAGAAACAACCAGCTGTAGGTAGACCACAGGTAGTGAGTAGTCACTGAAGATCTGTCACCAGGATATTCCACTACGTCCAACCCCTTTAGTTAAATCTTGGAGTCCACATTCCATAAAAAACAGAAGGCACACAGTGTAAAACCATTTCTCTGATGTAAGTTTTCTATCTTTTAATAGATTCTGTGAGAAATGGTTTTACACTATGTGGAGGCCTTCTGTCTGAGTCCAAGATTTAACTAAAGGGGTTGGATGTAGTGGAATATCCTGGTGACAGATCTTCAGTGAATGCCCTCTGGGTCATCATTCTACCGTTTCCATCCTTATGCTTGTTTGACTCTTTGCCGTTGGCAATAGGGCCCACACATTCTGGTAAGCACGTCTTGGTGACTCCTTAAGGGGATAGTGAATAACTTCCATCTGTACAGAGTTGATTCTACTTTAAACTTTTATCTGGACTGTTTTGATATACAGTGGCCGCTTTACACTCATAATATTTATGTGTGGACTTTTCTATATATTTTCTCACCTGTTTTGGACTTTATTTTTTGGCACTATGCACTGTATCAATTACTAATGGTAGTAATACCTCCTTCACACATGTGAGTATATATTGGTTTATTTGCTCATTTGCACATGACTATGGTATAGCCTATGCAAAACCCGTCTCAACATACTAGATACCCAATACCACCCTGAACCCATAAAGTAACCAGACCACACGCATTTTGGAGTAAATTGGCCTCCTCGGCCATTTTATTAAACATTTTTTAATCATAACTTTTTTATTAGGAAAAACACACAATATTCCTTCAGATACATATTTAAACCAGTGCTAGGGATCCTTGGAGGCACCAACCACATTTCACCATATCAGCGTGTCCACACCAGGCCGTCAGTCGCAGCCGCTCCGACTCAAACGACACCACTCAACCCTACACGCTGATATCCATCTCCCGATGCCAGTTAAACCTCAGTTAACTGGCATAGACCAAGGATACCATACCGATATGTTTCCCCACTTCAGCCACGTTAATCTTAATTTCGAATGCCTCCAAAGATCCCCAACCGCAACACACATATATTCCATATCTAAAAGAACAAAACACAAAACCTAAAAAAGGGGCGGGAGGGTGGGAGCTGCTTCTTCCTCCGATAGCAAGAGACTGAGCCCAGGACCTTGGCTCCTCCTACCCCCTCCAGGAACACAAACCTGCTACCCCCCTTTCTTCCCTTTCTTCCATTTTGTATACTCCCACTAATTAACCCCTATCCTTGCCGGTTTTCTTATGGCTACCCTGTCATGTCAGCCCTCCCCTAAGCCTACGTCCCACTCCGGGCTTCTCTTTGTATTTACTTTTATATGCTCGTTTTGCACATTCATTTTGGTTCATATTTAGCGCTGCCCTTTTTTGAATTTATATCCTGTTGCTCCAAGTCTGGGGAACAGCCACTGGGGAGTGCAGGCTAGGAAGGGGCTCATCTCAGGTCCATGTATGCAAATAAGGAGAAGAAACATTCCGGGTGCCGCACATCCTACAAGACCCAACGGTGGTGATGGTAAGAGTAGCCTTAGCTCAGACTCCATATGGGCCATTCCCGGCTTGTTTCACACTGCCTACGGGGCTTTGTCATAGAGATCCTCCAAAACTAAAGCCAGTGAGCTGGGCACAATGCAATAGAGGGGACATGGCCTGGATGGAGCCTGAGCTAAGGTTTCTCTTACCATCACTACCTATGGTCTTGTTGGATGTGCGGCACCTCCAGGAAATTGAGCATTTATTTCCTTGGTTAGTCAGCCTATTTCTTGGCCTCCCATCTTTTTTTCTTGCAGTTTGCACTTCCCTGAGAGTCACAGATCATCCCCATCTATTATGATTTTCATGGCAGTTTCGGTAGGCTTTCGTTTTTTATTTTTTTACCTTAGTATCCTCCTTTTACTTTCATACTCCTCTTGGTACTATCACCCCCTCCTAAGCTTTCAGCTCCTGTTCAAAGTGGAATGGCCCACAGAGTGAAGAGTAATGACCTCCTTCTTTTTGCTTGGTGTCCAACCTCTGAGGGAAGGGCTTATACAACAGAGGCCTGCTATGTGGTTCATTGAAACAATACATTTTAGCAGGCCTAAATTTACAGTTGTTTCTCCTCCTCCATTGTGTGGCTCTCCTCCGAGGATTCAGTCACACAAAACTTCCCAAATTCAGGCTTTGCCTGCTGTGCTGTCTGCCTCTTTAGATAACCCATAGTACTCTGATCTTTTTTTTTTCTTGTCATCTATTTGATGTTTATTGACAATAGAAAGATTGTATATGTATAATATCGATATAATGCATTAAGATGGTTTATATAATTGTAGTTTGTATTAAAATTTCATCCAAAAACAGTATACAAAACAGGACAATTACCCCAGTTTTTTTTATAATTTGTCGTTTTAATTAAAGTTTTATTTTAAAAAGTATACAAAACCATGAAACTACCTTGTTTTTGTTTTATAAATGTAGTTTTTATTAAGGATTTATCTAAAAACAATATACAAAAAAGGACAACTAGCCCAGTTTTTTTTTTATAATTTGTAGTTTTTATTACAGTTTTATTTAAAAACAGGATACAAAACCACACAGCTACCTGTTTTTTGTTTTATAAATGTAATTTTTATTAAAGTTACATTGTAATTCCTACTGACAGTGTGTAGACACTGTCCGTTTACACGGAAAAACAAGAGATGTCCCCCTCATACAGAACAAGTCCCAGCTGTCAAAATGCCAGCTGCAATTTGACATTGCCTGTGACTGTTGAGAATCAAAGGCAAAAAAGTAACACAAAAAGTACCATCAAAGGTAAGAAAGGGTCTGAAAAGGGTATAACTGCTTGTGTTGTAAAGCACAAGACCATGTCTTTAATAAATTAACCACTTCAATACCGGGCCAATTTTCAGCTTTCATCGTTGTCACACTTTGAATGACAATTGTGCGGTCATACAACACTGTACCCATATGACATTTGTATCATTTTTTGAGACAGATAGAGCTTTCTTTTTTGTGGTATTTAATCACCACTGTTTTTTTTCCTTTGCTAAAAAGATCAAAAATTTAGAAAAAAATAAGTTTTCTGTTATAAAATTTTGTAAATAAGTTCAACTAATGTGCGCTAATTAAGGCTGCACTGATGAGCACTTATGAGGCGGTACTGAGAGGTGGCACTGATGGAGAGGCACTAATATGCAGCACTGATAGGCGGCACTAATATGCAGCACTGATGGGCACTGATAGGCAGCACTAATCCAATCAGAACATTTAAGCCACCGCCCAACTGTCAATCTGATGTAAGGCAGCTGGGAAGGTGTTAAAAGCATATCAACAAGCAAACCAGTTAAGTGTAACTAAAGGCAAAACTGACCTATAGGGTTTTTTTTTTCATTTGTGTCCTATGGCAGAGATTTCCCTTCACTTCCTGTCACATAGCCAAACAGTGAGCAGAAATCCTTTCAAAGTGAGGGAATCCTGGTGTGTCACCAGAACTGTTCCCCTCTATTACTGCTGTGGTGTCAACCAGAAATTTGGTATTTTCTTTTATTTTCACTTTTGATGTCAGTGGGAGGAATAGTGCCCCAACATTGGTGTCAGTGGGAAGAATGGTTTTCCATCATTGGTATCAGTGGGAGAAATGGTATGCCATCGTTGGTTTCAGTGGGAGGAATGGTTTTCCATCATTGGTGTCAGTGGGAAGAATAGCGCCCTATCATTGGTGCCAGTGGGAAGAATAGTGCCCCATCATTGGTGCCAGTGGGAGGAATGGTTCTCCGTCATTTGTGTCAGTGGGAGGAATGGTTCTCCATCATTGGTGGAAATGGATAGAATGGTGTCCTAAGGGCTGGATATAGGTAAGCAAGGGGCCACATTGGACCCACGGGCTTCGGTATGGAGACTACTGCTTTACATTCTGTTATAAAACCTATCATATAAAAATGCCGGGACTGTATGAATACCCCTAAAATTACCCAATTTTTGGAAAGTAGACACCCCAAACTAATCTAATTTGTTGCCGCTTTTTTAGCAATGAAGAAACATGCTGGTATTGAGGTGATTAAATCATGGAGTTTGGATAAAAGACCCTGATGTCTCATTGCAGAGGACCAGTCACAGAAAATAACACATATGAGACTTTTTTTGTCCTCTGTGATAAAAATAGAGTTTAGTGAAAAAAAGGTTTAAAAAATAAAGTTACTTAAAGCACTTAAAATATACCCTCCAAAAATGTTTGACACCCCCAACTCCACATACATACACATACAAACATAAACACATGTCAGAGGCACCTGCGCATGAAAGCATTGATACACATTAAAGTGTTGCCTATGGGACATATAGGGTACCAAAGTTTGTCGCTATTTCACGGAGCACCCAATTTTAGGGCTTGACATGTGGGCTATCAATCTACTCAGCACAACCTCATTATTTAGATTTTTCTACAAAAAATGGGTCATATATTGTGTCATATATAGGCAAAACGTTTTATTTTATTTTGGATAGAGTAAGGGAGGGTTATAACCCCTGTAAGCTTTACTTTTGCCATCTTTGTCCCATTGCAGAGATTTCCCTTCACTTTCTGTCCCATAGCCAAACAGGAAGTGAGTGGAAATCTCTGCAAAATAAGGGAATTCCTTGGGGTCCCCCAGATCACTAGAACCAGTGTCCTCATTAGAGAATTTCCCCTCTATTACTTTTCTGGGGACAACCCAAAATGTGGGATTTTCTTTTACTTTCAGTGTCAATGATAATGGTAAACAGAACAAATAGGGAGGATGAATCGGGGGGACAGACTGCAATAAAAAAACGGACAGGGGTTCTAATCCCTCTCCACTCTATCCAAAACTAAAAAAAAAGTTTTGCCTTTAGTTGTAATTTAACTCTAGTGTATTGCTTCCTTATATTTTACACTTGATAAACTGCTGTTCTAATATTATGTGGCATTAAAGATTGCTTCAAACCGCACAGATGAACACGGCCTAAAACAACGCATAACTAAGAAGTGGGCGGAGTCAGGTTTAATTTTGCAGCAGTGATATGCAGTGAGAGAGGAATAAATGACTCGGGCTGGAACATTGTGGTAAATCTGTTGTACAATTTGTCTACTATTTCTGTATAAAATTGTCTTGTTGTGTCCCCCATTGTGTTTATGAAAGGGTTTTATTATTTCATTTTCACGTGGCACTGGTCTTAGCTCTGCCCACTTTCTTCCTTATAACAATTTTCTGAGCCTCTGGGAGGGAACCTGACAATCTCAATGGAAACCCTGCTCACCTTCTTCCCTTGATTGGCCCTAGGGATGAGTCGAACACTCCCCGGTTCGGTTCGCACCAGAACCTGCGAACAGTCCGAAAATTCGCACGAACATTAGAACCCCATTGACGTCTATGGGACTTGAACATTCAAAATCAAAAGTGCTAATTTTAAAAGCTAATTTGCATGGAATTGTCCTAAAAAGGGTTTGGGGACCCGGGTCCTGCCCCAAGGGGCACGTATCAATGCAAAAAGAAGTTTTAAAAATGGCCGTTTTTTCGGGAGCAGTGATTTTAATGATGCTTAAAGTAAAAAAAAAAGAAAAAGTGAAATATTCCTTTAACCACTTCAATACAGGGCACTTAGACACCTTCCTGCCCAGACCAATTTTCAGCTTTCAGTGCTGTCGCAGTTTGAATGACAATTACGCGGTCATCCAACACTGTACCCAAACTAAATTTTTATCATTTTGTTCCCACAAATAGAGCTTTCTTTTGGTGGTATTTGATCACCTCTGCGGTTTTTATTTTTTGCGAAACAGATAAAAAAAGACCGAAAATTCTGAAAAAAATTTTGTTTAAAAATTTTGTAAATAAGTATGTTTTCTCCTTCACTGATGGGCACTGATAAGGCGGCACTGACGGGCACTGATAAGGCGGCAGCGATGAGGTGGCACCAATGAGTGGGCACTGACGGGCACTGACCATGGGCACTGATATGCGGCACTGGTAGGCGGCACTGATGGGTGGCACTGATATGCAGCACTGATGGCCATTGATAGGCGGCACTGATGGGCACTTATGGGTGGCACTGGGTGGCACTGGTGGGCACTGTTAGGCAACACCTATGGGCACTGAAAGGCTGCACAGATGGGTTCTTATGGGTGGCACTGATGGGCACTGATAGGCGGCACTGATGGGCACTGATACGTGGCACTGATACGCGGCACTGATGGGCATCCCTGGTGGCACTGGCAGTGGTAGGCATGGGAGTGGGCACTGACTGGCAGCTGCCTTTGCACAGATCAGTATTTCCCTGGGGGTCTAGGGGGCATACCTGGTGGTCCAGTGTGGCTGGTTTCCCTGGTGGTCCTGGGCGGCTTCCCTGGTGGTCCTGGGCGGCTTCCCTGGTGGTCCTGGGCAGGATCCGAGGGGGGGCTGTGCTGATAAACAATCAGCACAGACCCCCCTGTCAGGAGAGCAGCCGATCGGCTCTCCTCTACTCGCGTCTGTCAGATGCGAGTGAGGAAAAGCCGATCACCGGCTCTTCCTATTTACATCGTGATCAGCCGTGATTGGACACGGCTGATCACGTGGTAAAGAGTCTCCGTCAGAGACTGTTTACCTAGATCAGTGTTGCGGGGTGTCAGACTGACACCCCGCAACAACGATCGCCGTGATGCGCGCCCCCGGGGGTGCGCAGCGGCTCAATATCCTGAGGACGTTATATGACGTCCAGTCAGGATATTGGAACCACTTTGCCAACGTCATTCTGCTATATGGCGGGCGGCAAGTGGTTAAATATCGTACCTGGGGGGTGTCTATAGTATGCCTGTAAAGTGGCGCGTGTTTCCCGTGCTTAGAACAGTCCCTGCACAAAATGGCATTTTTAAAGGAATAAAAGTCATTTAAAACTGCTTGCAGCTTAAATGTAATGTCGGGTCCTGGCAATATGGATGAAAATCAGTGAGACAAACGGCATGGGTACCCCCCAGTCCATTACCAGGCCCTTTGGGTCTTGTATGGATATTAAGGGGAACCCCGCACCCAAATTAAAAAAAGGAAAGGTGTGGGGCCACTAGGCCCTATATACTCTGAACAGCAGTATACAGGCGGTGCAAACAAGACAGGGACTGTAGGTTTGTTGTTAAGTAGAAACTGTTTGTAATTTTGAACTGGTACATTTTTAACGTGTTTAGCTCCAGCAAAAAAATCTATTTTAAGCTTTTTGGAAAACATAGGGAAGGGTTATCACCCCTGTGACATTTGTTTTGCTGTCTGTGCTCCTTTTCAGAAGATTTCACCTCACTTTTTGTCCCAATGACAAATGTTTTTTGAAAATGTGGGGTTTTTAGTGAAACAAGGATTGGTGATAAAGCATCAGTGGAAAGGAGAAACGTTTTTCCCATATTAACTCTTACAGGAGAGAATTTCCCTTCCTAGGGGTAGATTTCATCTCACTTCCTGTTGTCTGCTTCTGTTTGCAAGTAGGAGTCGTTTGTAAGTTGGATGTTTGAAAGTAGGGGCCTGCCCTATATACTCAGCAGAAATTTGGACCTTGGGTGTTGGTGTTGCCAAAACACTGTAAGCCCTCACAGGGCTTACAGTGAAATATTAGATCAAGAATTGTAATTACATGCCCCTGTTGAACAGGGGCAGAAAAATTGGGCCTTTGGTGATGGTGGTGGTGGTGCTGGTGCCACAACACTGTAAGTCCTCACAGTTACTCTTGGTGGGAGCAGAAACGGGCCCGACTGTGAAATATTAGATCAAGAATTCTAATTACATGTCCCTGTTGAACAGGGGCAGAAAAATTGGGCCTTAGGCACTGGTGCTGGTGCCACAACACTGCAACCCCTCACAGATACTCTAGTTGGAGCGCAGGAACGAGCCCTGCTGCAAAGAATTGCATCAAAAATTGTAATTACACGCCCCTGTTAAACAGGGGCTGAAAAATTGGGCCTTAGGCACTGGTGCTGGTGACACAACACTGCAACCCCTCACAGATACTCTAGTTGGAGGGCAGGAACTAGCCCTGCTGCAAAGAATTGCATCAAAAATCGTAATTACACACACCTGTTAAACAGGGGCTGAAAAATTGGGCCTTAGGCACTGGTGGCGGCGCCCAGAACCAAAAATGTTCTTACAAGCTATCAGCATGATCATTGAGGAGGAAGAGGATAATTACTCAGCATAACAGGATAGTCACTTAGCATCAGCATAGGCAGTCTTTGAAGGGATCTGACATTTCCAAAAAAAATTTTTGGTTACATCAGCATCAGGTGCTTGGTAGCTGGTGGTGATCCAAGACTGATTCATTTTTGTCAAGGTCAGTCGATCGACCGAGTCGGTGGACAGACGCACCCTGTGATCAGTTACAAAGCCTCTAGCAGCACTGAATGTGCGTTCCGAAAGAACGCTGGATGCAGGACAGGCCAGTAGCTCAATTGCATACTGTGCAAGCTCTGGCCAGTGATCCATCATCAAGACCCAGTAACCCAGAGGATTTTCGGTGGGAAAGGTGTCCAAGTCAGATCTTGCCCCTAGGTATTCCTGCACCATGTAAAACAGACGCTGGCGATGGTTGCTGGAACCGATCATACCTTGGGGCTGCGGACTAAAAAATTGTCTGAACGCATCGGTCAGACGGCCACCTTCTCCACCGCTTCTTCTTTGACTGACCAAAGCCTCAGCAACACGTTGTCCAGGAACAGGAGTTTGTAACCTCCCAGTCTCTGGGAACGCGTTGCACAGACCTTTCTGCAAGGCCTCCCGAAGATGTTTCATCCTCTGCTCCCTCTGTGACGGCAAGATAAGGTCCGCAACCTTACCCTTGTAATGTGGATAAAGGAGGGTTGCCAGCCAGTATTGATCACTCTCCTTGATACCACGAATACGAGGACCCTTTCGCAGGCTTTGCAGGATCAGGGAGGCCATGCTGCGTAGGTTTGCTGAGGCATTTGGTCCGGAGTCCTCTGGGACACTAAGGACGACATGATCCGCAGCCACCTCCTCCCAGCCACGTACAAGTCCATGGGTTTCTTGGGACTGTAAATGATCCCTTAAAGACTGCTGCTAATGCTGAGTGCCACGCTCCACCTCCATGCTGACACAATCCTCCTCCTCTTCCTGTGTGATCAGGGGGCATGCAGGAACACTGTCTGGATAAAGGGGGCCTTGAGAGCTAAGGAAGTCCTCCTCTTCCTGCCTCTGTTCTGCCTCAAGTGCCCTGTCCATTATTCCACGCAGCGTGTGCTCCAACAGGTGGACAAGGGGGACAGTGTCACTGATGCATGCGCTGTCACTTCTCACCATCCTCGTGGCCTCCTCAAATGGTGACAGGACAGTGCATGCATCCCTGATCATGGCCCACTGGCAAGGGGAAAAAACCAAGCTCCCCTGACCCTGTCCTGGTGCCATAGTCGCACAGGTACTCATTGATGGCCCTCTGCTGCGTGTGCAGCCGCTGCAGCATGGCCAACGTTGAGTGGTGGGCATGTCACAGATTAGGCGGTTCTTGGGCAGGTTAAATTCCTTTTGGAGGTCTGCCAGCCGAGCACTGGCATTATATGACCGGCGGAAATGCACACAGACTTTCCTGGCCTGCCTCAGGACATCCTCTAAGCCCCGGGTACCTGCCCAAGAACCGCTGCACCACCATGTTAAGGACGTGAGCCAAACAGGGCACATGGGTCATTTGTCCCTGTCGGAGGGCGGAGAGGAGGTTGGTGCCATTGTCACAAACCACCATTCCTGCCTTAAGTTGGCATGGCGTCAACCACCTCTGAACCTGCCCCTGCAGAGCTGACAGAACCTCTGCCCCAGTGTGGCGCCTGTCCCCCAAGCACACCAGCTCAAGCAACGCATGGCATCTTTTGGCCTGCGTACTTGCGTAGCCCCTTGAACGCCTACGGAGCACCGCTGGTTCCGAGGACAAAGCACAGGAAGAGGCCATGGAGGAAGAAGAAGAGGAGGGGGTGGAGGAGAGAGGTGTGTCAGAATCACCAGTAGTGGCATTTTGGAGGCGTGGTGACGGAACAACCTCTAACACTACTGCACCTTGTTCTGCATCCTTCCCAGCTGCCAGCAGAGTCACCCAATGCGCCGTGAAACTTAGGTAACGTCCCTGTCCATGCCTGCTGGACCATGAGTCAGCGGTAATATGCACCTTACCGCTGACCGCCCTATCCAGCAAGGCCAAGAAATTGCCTTCCACATGCCGGTAGAGAGCCGGAATCGCCTTCCATGAGAAAAAGTGGCGTTTGGGAACCTGCCACTGAGGAACCGCACATTCCACAAACTCACGGAAGGGGGCAGAGTCTACCAACTGAAAAGGTAGCAGTTGAAGTGCTAGCAATTTTGCCAAAATAGCATTCAACCGCTGGGCATGTGGATGGCTGAAAGCGAACTTCTTTCTGCGGTGCAGCAGCTGGGGCAGGGAAATTTGCCTGGTACAATCTGACGTTGGTGTACCGATAGCTGATTCCCCGCAAGTACTTGGCTGTGACACACCTAATTCTACACCTTCATTCCTCTCAGTGCAGGTCTCAGAGAGGACTGAAGGTATAGTGGGGTTGGAGATCCCAGCTGATGATGAGCAAGAAGAGGTCCTCTTTGTTCTTTGGTGTGGGTCTTTTAGGTACACTTGCCAACGAACTGCATGGCAGGTCAACATAAGTCTGGTCAAGCATGTGGTGCCCAAGCGGGAGATGTTTTGGCCACGCGAGATATGCTTGAGACATATGTTGCAAATAGCAGCGGTGCGATTTGATGCACTCGTCTCAAAAAAGGCCCACACCAAAGAACTTTTGGAATAATGCGCAGAGACAGCAGCGCCCTGCACATGCGGAGCTCTGCGGTGTGATGCAGTCAGTGTGCTGCCCTTAGGCTGGCCCCTGGAGGCCATCCTGCCTTGTTGGTGATGTGCCTCCTCCTCCTCTCTCCTATCAGGCACCCACGTTGAGTCAGTGACCTCATCATCCCCTCCCTCCTCATCACTGGAGCAAACCTGGCAGTATGCTGCAGCAGGGGGAACATGACTGCCAGATTGCTGTCCTTCTTGGGCACCCCCTCTGTCCGTGCTCACGTTACTGCCTTCATCTAGCTCAGTATCATCATCAGAGCCTTCAAAACGCTGGGCATCCTCCTGGAGCATGTACCCAACACTGTGATCAAACAGTTCGAGGGACTCCTCAGGAGGACATGGTGGGGCTAGGGAAGGAGTCACTGATGCCATTGAGCCGAGGGAAGAGGCCGCGTTGGCAGCTGCTTTGCCAGACAAAGTACCCTGAGCCTGGGAGAGAGAGGATGAGGAGGATGAGGACGGCTTGGTCATCCACTCGACCAAGTCTTCCGCGTGTTGCAGCTCGACGCGGCCAGCTGCTGAAAAAAAGGCCAAGCGTGTCCCATGGCCACGTGCTGATGAGGATGCACCGTGTCCACGACCAGCACTGTTGCCTCTAGACACAGAGCCTGCTTGCCCTCTTTTATTGGCTTGTGACTGTCTGCCTCTCCTTGTTGGTCTTCCAGACATACTTTTGGCCTGCAGTGAGCTGCACAAAACTGGGATATATATTTATATATATATATCAATTATACTGCAGCTATCAGAATCAACTGCCTGCCTGTAGTATTATTAGTATGATAACATCTGCACTTGCCTTCAGGTAGCTATACTGTAGGTGCAACTGTGCGGGGTACACAGTACAGTAGCTGGAAATACTTCAATGAGCCTACACAAGCACCTGGCTGCAGGTAGCTTTACTGTAGGTAAGACTGTGCAGGGTACACAGTACAGTAGCTGGAAATACTTCAATGAGCCTACACAAGCACCTGGCTGCCGGTTGCTATACTGTAGGTGAGACTGTGCAGGGTACACAGTACAGTAGCTGGAAATACTTCAATGAGCCTACACAAGCACCTGGCTGCAGGTAGCTATACTGTAGGTGAGACTGTGCAGGGTACACAGTACAGTAGCTGGAAATACTTCAATGAGCCTACACAAGCACCTGGCTGCAGGTTGCTATACTGTAGGTGAGACTGTGCAGGGTACACAGTACAGTAGCTGGAAATACTTCAGTGAGCCTACACAAGCACCTGGCTGCAGGTAGCTATACTGTAGGTGAGACTGTGCAGGGTACACAGTACAGTAGCTGGAAATACTTTAATGAGCCTACACAAGCACCTGGCTGCAGGTTGCTATACTGTAGGTGAGACTGTGCAGGGTACACAGTACAGTAGCTGGAAATACTTCAATGAGCCTACACAAGCACCTGGCTGCAGGTAGCTATACTGTAGGTGGGACTGTGCAGGGTACACAGTACAGTAGCTGGAAATACTTCAATGAGCCTACACAAGCACCTGGCTGCAGGTTGCTATACTGTAGGCGAGACTGTGCAGGGTACACAGTACAGTAGCTGGAAATACTTCAATGAGCCTACACAAGCACCTGGCTGCAGGTTGCTATACTGTAGGCGAGACTGTGCAGGGTACACAGTACAGTAGCTGGAAATACTTCAATGAGCCTACACAAGCACCTGGCTGCAGGTTGCTATACTGTAGGTAAGACTGTGCAAGGTACACAGTACAGTAGATGGAAATACTGTAAAAACATCTGCCTGCCAGTATATTAGGAAGAGAAGAACAGGATCTAGCTAAACTGAATACAGTATATATATATATATATATATATATATATATATATATACATACAACACCTGGGATGCATATATATACACAATACACTGTAACTGCAGCTAACTGACTCGACATGCCTACTCTATCTAACTTAAATCAAATGACACTGTCTGTCTCTCTCTCTCTTTCTCTCTATCTGAACGCCGGAACACACTACACAGGGCCACCGTGCAGGCAGCCTTATATAGTGTGGGACATGTACTAAACCCCCTGAGCCATAATTGTCCAAAGCTTCCTTGGCTTTGGCCAATTACGGCTCTCTGTTCAGACGGCGCCATGATTGGCCAAGCATGCGGGTCATAGTGCATGCTTGGCCAATCATCAGCCAGCAATACACTGCGATGCCGCAGTGAATTATGAGCCATGACGTGCCACTCGAATTTGGCGCGAACGGCCCATATCGTTCATAATTCTGCGAACGACCGAACACACGATGTTCGAGTCGAACATGGGTTCGACTCGAACACGAAGCTCATCCCTAATTGGCCCCAAAGGTCACCATAGCTGGTCTCCATGGAAACCCTGACCATTCTCCTTGGACTGGACTCACAGACCACTGTAGCTGGTCTCCATGGAAACCTTGCTCACTTACCCAGGATTGGCCTCATGGGCTACCATAGCTGATTTCAATGGAAACCCCCACCCTCCCTGGCTTGGACTCACAGGCTGCCATGGCTGGTCTCTATGGAAACCTGTCCTTTGATTATCCTCACAGGCCGCCATAGCTGGTATCCATGGAAACAATGCTCACTCTCACTGGGTTGGATTCTCAAGCCACCATAGCGTGTCTCTATGGAAACCCTGACCACTCTCCTTGGATTGGGCAAATAGGACGCCATAGATGGTCTCCATGGAAACCTTGACTACTCTCCCTGGATTAGACTTTTAGGCCACCATAGCTGGTCTCTATGAAGATGGTGTCACGGAACGTCCCACACTCTGCTTGAGTGCTTCGGTCAGTATACCGCTTCCTAAGTTCTGGAACATGAGTCCAATGGATCTGGCTATAGGAACCCCCAAGAACTAGACAACACCAGTCTTGGAGTACATCAGGACTAACTCTTTATTTGAGATCTCACACAAATATATACACAGCAGAATGACTAAAACCTAACCTAATTAACATGAGCTAATTAACTAATCCTTTTACCCAGACTAAGTGACTACGTCTCCTAGCTCATTGACTATTCAACACACGTTACCATAAATATTAACACAGGGTTAATTAGAACAAACAACAATGAGTTGAATACCCTTAGAACCTGTGGTAAGCCAGACTAAACTCATTTACATTGAACACATTATAGCTGACATCAGACAGGTGAGTGGAGTTGATGACATTAGCATCTTCTCACAGTATGAGTCCCAACAGTATGACTCAGTCACTATTGCTACTATGGCAAATACAGGGTCCCCAGAGTCTGTGTGTCCTGGGGGACAAGGACCCGAAGCCAAAGTAACAACACCTCAAGGGTACCCCAAATGCCAGGGCCCATAATATGTAGGCAAGAGGCTCACATTCAGTCCCCTCCAAAAGCCTCTATCCCGAGTGAGTCTGTCACAGATGGGATCCCCAGAGATACAGAAGAATGGCTCCGCTTTGTGTACAAGTCTGGACAGCAGAGACATTGTGGTGGAGGGACATCTTCTCTCAGATCACAATGACAGCGTCTGTACCTTTAACAAGTCAGCAATGGCGGATCCAATATTTCCATCCTCACAGGTTAAAACTTAATATGAGAGAAATACACAGCTTGTCATTGCTCACCAGCTTCTAAAAATGCTGATTACCTGGCTGTGACCCAGAACAAGCATGGAGCCAATGAAGAAAGATCTCCTAATCTGTGTACTTGTTCTGGGTCAGTGCAAGAGAAAGGCTCAGAGCCAGAAGATCAGCATGACAGCCAGGCAGCTCGCTTTTCCAGGAGGAGAGGTTAGCAATGGCGGCCTGTCTGGCATCAAGTCAGTCAACAGTGTATACAATTTTCTTAAAGTGGAACTAAATCCTTCTCTCCTTTATAGCCAGGGGAGCTGCCATCTTAGCCTCTGTTTGATCTGCAGCTGCCATGATGCTGCACATGTGATCAGTTATGGCACCAGCCATTTTATGGCTTGACAGTTCGGTAGAGAGCACAAGCAACTGTGTCAGTTAACATTATTGAAACGCTTTGAATGTAACTGTTGGGAATCCGTTAGGCCACTTTAAGCAAATCCTTTTGTGTGAATCTTTTGCCGAGTTTCTTACCTGGAGATCCTGCCAGTAACAGTACTTCCTGATGGGGAATTACAATGCAAAGTCTTTGCTTTGCAATTAGCAGCAGTGTTGTCATGTATACAACCCAACAGCCAACTGAAGTAGATTACGTGGCAGGGTGACAACGGTGATGTAAATGTGGCTTAGAGTTGTCATCCTGCAACAGGAAGTGCTGCTGCTACTGGCAGGGCCTCCAGGTAAGAGACTTTGTAAAATTCAATTTGTTTATTTATAAACTGTATACAATGAGATATGATGCCAGATATACTCAATAATTGATTTTGGGTTTCCATACACTTAGAGCCCTTTAACACTGATCACCCCACATATAAATTAGGGGGCCAGACGCATGGATGGTGGACACCCGGGGGGGGGGGGGTAAAGTATGTAACTTAATTTACATTATTTAATTTTCTGGCTATCTTTAGCTTCACTACATTTAGAGCCTTTCACCCAAAGCAACCGGACACTAACGAGTTACATGACACCAGGGAGGAAAAATGGCTAATTGGGCCCAATTTTGACATTTTCACTTAGGGGTGTACTCACTTTTGTTGCCAGCCAGTTTAGACATTAATGGCTGTGTGTTGGGTTATTTTGAAGGGACAGCAAATTTACACTGTTATACAAGCTGTACACTCACTACTTTACATTGTAGCAAAGTGTCATTTCTTCAGTGTTGTCACATGAAAATATATAATAAAATATTTACAAAAATGTGAAGGGTGTACTCACTTTTGTGAGATACTGTATGTGCTTCATTTAAGCCAGGGTGTATATTGGCATTAAGTCGCTCGATCCCTATCATTTCTCGTTGAAGGATCGAGCGATCCCTGACACCTCCCCGCAGATCCCCGCAGATATAAGATATATCAGATCTTGAGAGGTTACCTCTAGCACCCCAAATTTAGCCACATCAGTCTTAAATCTGTAGTGCAAGCCTATGTGATGGCCTACTGTTGTGAGTTTCCCATTAGAGGAATAGTATAAATGGTCTCCTATTCTCTGTCGGAGTTCTCTGATGGTCTTGCCCACGTAGAAGGCGTTACATGTGCAGATAATAAGGTATATAACTCCTTTTGTACTACAGTTAGCGTAGAAAGAGGGTATAAATAATTCTCCGTTTGGGAGTATAAACTTTGTGCTCTCTTGTATCCAAGGACATTGTGTACATTGACCACAGTGGAATATACCATGAGGATTCCTAGGGCTGGGTGGTCCCTCCTGATAATGGCTACTCAGAAGTTTGTCTCCTAATGAGGTTGCCCTACGAAATACCAGCTCTGGAGTGGGTCTGACGTATTTCTTGAAGACACGATGATCAGTTAGTAAATGGCAGTGATCAGATAATAGAGTTGTGATGAGCAAAGAATATAGTAATGACGCAAACTGTTTCGGGTTGTTTAGTGCGGGGAGGGCCATATAAGAGCGAGGATCTGGTCCATGCTAGGGTTTTGTTATAAGCTTTTCTGAGATTGGTTCGGGTATAACCTCTTACTAGCAGTCGTTCACGTAAGGCAGAGGCCTGGGTATAGAACTCCTCGTCCTCTGTGCAGTTACAATGCAAATTAAGGTATTGGGTGTAGGGTATACTGCGAACCAGAGGGCGAGGATGTGCGCTGGAGGCATGGAGCAGAGTGTTCCCGACTGTGGGCTTATGGTATAAATCTGTTTGAATCTGACCGTTCGGACCTTTAATAATTGTCAAATCAAGGAATGGGACACTGCTGGGACCGTAACTGAGGGTAAAGCGAAGGCTAAAATAATTTACAGTGGGGACGGAAAGTATCCAGACCCCCTTAAATTTTTCACTCTTTGTTATATTGCAGCTATTTGCTAAAATCATTTAAGTTAATTTTTTTCCTCATTAATGTACACACAGCACCCCATATTGACAAAAACACAGAATTGTTGACATTTTTGCAGATTTATTAAAAAAAAAAACTGAAATATCACAAGGTATTCAGACCCTTTGCCCAGTATTTAGTAGAAGCACCCTTTGGATCTAATACAGCCATGAGTCTTTTTGGGAAAGATGCAACAAGTTTTTCACATCTGGATTTGGGGATCCTCTGCCATTCCTCCTTGCAGATCCTCTCCAGTTCTGTCAGGTTGGATGATAAACGTTGGTGGACAGCCATTTTTAGGTCTCTCCAGAGATGCTCAATTGGGTTTAAGTCGGGGCTCTGGCTGGGCCATTCAAGAACAGTCACGGTGTTGTTGTAAAAGCCACTCCTTCGTTATTTTAGCTGTGTGCTTAGGGTCATTGTCTTGTTGGAAGGTAAACCTTTGGCCCAGTCTGAGGTCCTGAGCACTCCGGAGAAGGTTTTCATCCAGGATATCCCTGTACTTGGCCGCATTCATCTTTCCCTGTAATGCAACCAGTCGTCCTGTCCTTGCAGCTGAAAAACACCCCCACAGCATGATGCTGCCACCACCATGCTTCACTGTTGAGACTGTATTGGACAGGTGATGAGCAGTGCCTGGTTTTCTCCACACATACCGCTTAGAATTAAGGCCAAAAAGTTCTATCTTGGTCTCATCAGACCAAAGAATCCTTATTTCTCACCATCTTGGAGTCCTTCAGGTGTTTTTTAGCAAACTCCATGTGGGCTTTCATGTGTCTTGCACTGAGGAGAGGCTTCCGTCGGGCCACTCTGCCATAAAGCCCCGACTGGTGGAGGGCTGCAGTGATGGTTGACTTTTTACGACTTTCTCCCATCTCCCGACTGCATCTCTGGAGCTCAGCCACAGTGATCGTTGGGTTCTTCTTTACCTCTCTCACCAAGGCTCTTCTCCCCTGATAGCTCAGTTTGGCCGGACGGCCAGCTCTAGGAAGGGTTCTGGTCGTCCCAAACGTCATTTAAGGATTATGGAGGCCACTGTGCTCTTAGGAACCTTAAGTGCAGCAGAAATGTTTTTGTAACCTTGGCCAGATCTGTGCTTTGCCACAATTCTGTCTCTGAGTTCTTCAGGCAGTTCCTTTGACCTCGTGATTCTCATTTGCTCTGACATGCACTGTGAGCTGTAAGGTTTTATATAGACAGGTGTGTGGCTTTCCTAATCAAGTCCAATCCGTATAATCAAACACAGCTGGACTCAAATGAAGGTGTAGAACTATCTCAAGGATGATCAGAAGAAATGGACAGCACCTGGGTTTATATATGAGTGTCACAGCAGAGGGTATGAATACTTAGGACCATGTGATATTTCAGTTTTTCTTATTTAATAAATCTGCAAAAATGTCAACAATTCTGTGTTTTCTGTCAATATGGGGTGCTGTGTGTACATTAATGAGGAAAAAAATGAACTTAAATGATTTTTTGTAAATGGCTGCAATATAACAAAGAGTGAAAAATGTAAGGGGGTCTGAATACTTTCCATCCCCACTGTATGTTCAGTAACTCAATAAATTCAATCAGAGATGTTTCTGATCCTATCCAGATTAGGAACAGGGCATCAATGAATCTGTGCCAGCAAAGGACCTGGTTCAAGAAGGGTTGGAGTGATTCAGCTACAAACACTGTTCTCTCCCATCCCCCTAAGAAGAGGCTGGCATAGGTGGGTGCACACGATGTGCCCATGATGTGCCCATAGCCTCACCCTGTGTTTGCAGATACATTTGATCCATATAGATCAAGTAGTTTTTAGTAAAAAATGAATTCCAATCATTTCAAAATGAAGATGTTTAGAGGCCAAGTGTTTTCTGGTCTTGCTCCATCAAGAAGGTACCAAGCCATTCAGACACCCTGCTTGTGGGGAATGCAAGAGTACAATGCCTTGATGTCAATAGCCACGAGCTAATAGCCCGGAGGGATCTGGACCCCCTCGATGTGCTTGAGCTGATCTGTTGTGTCACGAATGTATGAGGGTAGGCTAAGGACATGGGGCATCAGGATTTTTTTGGCAGTTTCTGTTAGGGAGCCAATTCCCGAAACTGTCGGTCTCCCCGGCAGAGATCGAATGTTTTTATGGGTTTTGGGGAGTGTATAGACGGTAGGCATTCGTGGGTTTTTTGTACTGATAAAGTCTAAGGTGCCCTATCAATCAATGCTCAAATGGCCCAGAATGCTCCGATGCAAAGGCTCCAGAATTCTTCAGTGTATTGCTGTATTAATGCATTGTTAATAGGTCTATACTAGGTGGATATTTTTAAATCATTTAGGTGCATTTTTTGGTATTGAGGATGTGTTACTTTATAATTTGTAGTTTTTGTTAAAGTTTTGTGTAAAAACAGTATACAAAACAGGACAACTACCCCAGTTATTTTTTTTTTTATATATAATTTGTAGTTTTTATTAATGTTTTTTCTAAAAACAGTATACAAAACATAACTACTAAGTTATTTTTTATGAAAAAAAAATGGCACAATCTAATAATTTACATTAAAAACAGAGGTCTTAGTTGCACACATTTGTAAATGGGGAAGCCGCACTTATTCGCCAAGGCTCCTCTGTAAAGTGAGGTCCTAAAGCCTTGTTCACACAAGTTGTATGAATCCATACCCCGTGTGAGGGCCATGGGTACAGGCACTCCGTGCATCCCCATGCTGGCAGTCACATTGCATACATTTGCAAATGTATGTGGAAGCTGCACTGCCTCGTCAAGGCTCCCTTGTACAGTGCAGTTTTTTTTGTATGATTATCCAGACCCCACAATTGATGTAGAGGAAGGCGAAAAAAACCCTGATGAAGCATGATGAAATTTGCTCTAACAGGGAAAAAATTCCTTCCTGACCCCCGAAGGTGATCGGATTACTCCCTGGATTATACATCTGTGGGTAGACATCACAATATCTTTTGATGGTTTTTAGTTTAAAACTGCTTGTTTGATGAATATCAAGAAGTAATGTCCAAATATGAGGAATCTTTCTTCATCTGGATCTTCTGAAGATGATATCAATGTCTTTACAGATGAACTGTCCTCTCCAAATTTCTCATGAATATATCGGTATATAGGTCCAATCCAGGTATTGTGTCACATCAAGAAGTATTGTCCAAATATGAGAAATCTTCATCATGTCCGTCCACCCCTGTAAGGGGATGCAGCAGCTGAACAAACACAGTCCGGGTCCTAATTTGACAGGTGTGCAGGCGTGGATGAGTGGTCCTGAATGCACACAAATTAGCACCTGTGGCTGTGTTCCCCGACTGCCCGACTGCTCCGTCCCATAGTGTAACATAGGCTGACTGCGCACAGCTGCAGGCTTGGTGGACATCACAATGTCTTTTGATAGTTTTGGGTTTAAAACTGCTTGCTTGATGAATATCAAGAAGTACTGTCCAAATATGAGGAATCTTTGTTAATCTGGATCTTCTGAAGATGATATCAGTGTCTTTACAGATGAACTGTGCTCTCCAAATTTCTCATGAATATATCGGTATATAGGTCCAATCCGGGTATTATGTCACATCGAGCAGTATTGTCCAAATACGATGAATCGTAATCATGTCCGTCCACCCCTGTAAGGGGACGCAGCAGCTGGACAAACACAGTCCGGGTCCTAATTTGACTGGTGTGCAGGCATGGATGAGTGGCCCTGAATGCACACAAATTAGGACCTGTGGCTGTGTTCTCCGACTGCCCGGCTGCTCTGTCCCATAGCGTAACATAGGCTGACTGCAGCTGCAGGCTGGGTGGACATCATAGTGTCTTTAGATGGTTTTCAGTTTAAAACTGCTTGTTTTCTTCATCATCTGGTCCTCTGAAGATGACATCAATGTCTGGGAGGTTGACAGGCATGCTCACAACCTGTCAATGTTTATGAATCCAGGCATGTATATTTTCCTTCCTGGAATGTCCAATGCCTTTACATCTATCGCTGATGGAGGAAGTCGAGAGTGCCTTTCCAAGTCCATATCCAAGGGCTGCAAAAATAAAAAACAAATGTGAGATTCTGTATTCATAGATGTCTGACCTGAGTAAATATCAGTATATTGCTAAAAGCCCAATTCCAGAAACAATTAAAATCTAGACATGTGCATTCGGTTTCATCCGAATGCATTTTCGTCCGAATTTCAGGTATTTTCGTTATTGTTTTGACAAACGATAACGAACGCGCAGAATCCGAAAACCGAAAGATCCGACATAAACAAATGCTTTATTTTCATTTTCATTGCGGCAACAGTTCGATACAGTTAGGAAATTCGACATGCATTCACAATAGCGTTCTGTGTCCATCGAACCTGTGGTCGCATGTGCCCAACCTTAGCTCTATTAGTCCAAGATTATTCTACATTATTCTACAAGATTTTTCATGAAATGTGGACATTCATTGCCCCACATTTCTTTTAAAACTTTGGACTCCAATAAAGATGCTTTTATAACAAAATATTTTTTGTGTGTTTTGGCACACAATTAAAATCCCCTTCTCTTCTAAAATTCTTTGAAAACTATTGATAGATACAAGATAACTGAAACCCTTTCATTGGGTCCTTCTTTCCCATTAATCAAGGGTCTCCCCCCCATATGTACACATGTATAGGGATTGCCACGACCATTGATGAGGGGCCACCCCCCCATATGTACACATGTATAGGGATTGCCACAAACATTGATGAGGGGGTCGCCCCTATTTCTTCACTTTGGGGTGCGTCAGAGTAATCTGCAAGGCTTCTATTTCAATCCACCACAACAATTCAAGGGATTACAATAAAAGAGGCCGGGTGTTTAATAATAAGAAACAGAAGCACAGAATCAGTCCCCTTTTTTACTCAATTCATTTTATTGGGTCTGCATAACTGCCAGGCAACCAAAATTTTTATATGAAGGCCAACATTAGTAATTCCTGTGTCCCTGTCATGTTGGGATCATTTATTGCCCCTTGCACTGGAATTTTGAACTTTTCTCCCCATAATTCGATGTTGTATACAAATATATATATATATATATATATATATATATAATGTAGGTGAAGTTGCTAAATCTGATTCTTCTTTTTTATTGCAGATGTACGCGGTATTTACTGCAGACACAGCTCACAAGGCAGGACTACCCCAGTGAGTGGAACAGAATATGAAAGCTACATTGAGACTCCACCAGCATGTGACGTTCACACGGAGACAACATCAGCATGTGATGTTCACACGGAGACACCATCAGTAAGTGATGTTCACATGGAGATTCCACCAGCATGTGACGTTCACACGGAGACACCACCAGCATGTGACGTTCACACGCAGACACCACCAGCATGTGACGTTCACACGCAGACACCACCAGCATGTGTCATTCACACGGAAACTCCACCAGCTTGTGACATTCACATGGAGACTCCACCAGCATGTGTAGTTCACACAGAGACTTCACCAGCATGTGGCATTCACACGGAGACTCCACCAACATGTGATGTTCACACGGAGACTCCACCAACATGTGACTTTCACATGGAGACTCCACTAGCATGTTACATTCACATTGAGACACCACCTGAATGTCACATTCATGTTGAGACTCCAGCACAATGTGACGTTCATGTTGAGAACCCACCAAAATACAAGGGCAGCCATTTGAATATCTCCTCCCATGAAGATGTGGGCAAGCTTAAAGAAAAGGATAGGCAGATCCTGGTGGTAGGGGATTCTGTTATTAGAGGGACAGAGAGGGCAATCTGTCAGAATGACCACGATTGAACAGTATATTGTTTCCCGGTCGCACGAGTTCGGGACATTGCAGATCAGATGGACAAATTGCTGGATGGGGCTGGGGAGGACCCAGCTGTCATGGTACATATTGGAACCAATGACAACATCAGAAGAAAATGGAGTGCCCTACAAAATGATTTCAGGGACTTAGGGGCTATATTTAAGAAAAGGACCTCCAAGGCAGCATTTTCAGAAATATTGCCTGTACCTCGAGCCACACCAAGGAGGCAGCAGGAGCTTAGTGAGCTTAGCAAGTGGCTGAAGAACTGGTGCAGGAAGGAGGGGTTTGGCTTCATGGAGACCTG
Organism: Aquarana catesbeiana; assembly: GCF_042186555.1. Classification (NCBI taxonomy): domain Eukaryota; kingdom Metazoa; phylum Chordata; class Amphibia; order Anura; family Ranidae; genus Aquarana; species Aquarana catesbeiana. The sequence goes on from NC_133326.1 coordinate 322,174,054, forward strand.
GACTGACTTTTCAATTGGTTACTTGCTCTATAGCAGGGATGGACTGCACTTAAATGAGCAGGGTGCAGCTCTGTTGGGAAAGAAAATAACCAAAAACTTGGCATTCACATCGAAACTCCTCCAGCATGCAACAATTCTGTTGAGACTCAGGCAGAATGTATCTTTCCCACTAAGACTCCGGAAGATTGTGGCGTTACCACTGAGACTCTGGCAGAATGTGATGTTAACAATGAGACTCCTCCCGAATGTGACATTCACGATGAGACTCCTCCCAAGTGTGACATTCACAATGAGTCTTCTCCAGAATGTGATGTTCACAATGAGTCTCCTCCAGAATGTGATGTTCATAATGAGACCCCTCCAGAATGTGATGTTTTTTTTAATTTTTTAATTAAAGGTACTTATATAGCGCCATCAATTTACGCAGTACTTTACATATACATTGTACATTCACATCAGTCCCTACCCTCAAGGAGCTTACACTCTAAGGTCCCTAACTCACATTCATACATACTAGGGACAATTTAGACAAGATCCAATTAACCTACCAGCATGTCTTTGGAGTGTGGGAGGAAACAGAAGTACCTGGAGGAAACCCACGCAGGCACAGGGAAAACTTACAAACTCCAGGCAGGTAGTGTCGTGGTTGGGAATCAAACCAGCAACCCTTCTTACTGCTAGGTGAAAGTGCTATCCACTACACCACTGTGCCGCCCTATGTTCACAATGAGACCACTCCAGAATTTCACGATCACAAAGAGTCTCCCCAGAATGTGACAATCATAATGAGACTCCTCCAGAATGTGATATTCACAATGAGACTCCTCCAGAATGTGACATTCACATAAAGAATTCACCAGCATGTGACGTTCACACTGAGACTCCACCAGCATGTGACGTTCACACCGAGACGCCACCAGCATGTGACATTCACACCGAGACGCCACCAGCATGTGACATTCACACCGAGACGCCACCAGCATGTGACATTCACACCGAGACGCCACCAGCATGTGACATTCACACCGAGACATCACCAGCATGTGACGTTCACACCGAGACGCCACCAGCATGTGACGTTCACACTGAGATGCCACCAGCATGTGACGTTCACACCGAGATGCCACCAGCATGTGACGAAGATGGGTGCAAGGTTACAAGAAAGGATAGGCACATACTAGTGGTAGGGGATTCAGTTATTGGAAAAGATACAGAGGGCAATCTGTCACAAAGATGGTTATTGCCAAACAGTATATTGTTTACCGGTGCTCGGGTTCTAAACATTGCAGATTGTATGGACAGATTGTTGGATGGCGCTGGAGAGGACCCAGCTGTCATGGTATATATCGGTACCAATGACAAAGTTAGAGAAAGATGGAGCGCCCTACAAAATGATTTCAGGGACGTAGGGGCTATATTAAAGAAAAATTCCCCCAAGGCAATATTTTCAGAAATACTGCCGGTACCTCGAGCCACACCAGAGAGGCAACAGGAGCTTAGGGTACTTAACAAGTGGTTGAGGAACTGGTGCAGGGATGAGGGGTTTGGCTTCATGGCAAACTGGGCTGACTTTTCGGGCAGTTACCATCTTTATAGTAGTGACTGATTGCACTTAAATGGGAGGGGTGCAGCATTTTTGGGTTTGAAGATGGCCAAAATGTTGGAAGAAAATTTTAACTAGGTGATGAGGCGGAGAGATTAGAGGATGATTTTCTAGTGAATATGAGGGAGAGAATCAAACAAGACAATTGGCTTTACCTAGAAGAAGATTCAACAAAAAGTTTGAGGAACCCTCCCAGGGACCAGGTAAGGCTGTACCATCACAGGTCCCTACACTGGTGGCGGCTGCCACTCCAGTAACCGGAGGGTCCTCCCATCAGGCCTCCATTTTTGTTTTTGGAACTTCTGAATCACCATCAATGTAGCTGGACAGACAAAACAATTGGCTGTTCCTAGAAGACTCAACAAAAAGTCTGAGGAACCCTCCCAGGGACCAGGTATGGCTGTACCAACACAGGTTCCTGCACTGGTGGCGGCAGCCACTCAAGTAACTGGAGGGTCTTCCCATCAGTCCTTTATTTCCCTTTCTGCAGCTTCTGCTGAAGATTTAACATTGCGTTTTAAGGTTAATCAAAAATATCGCATTCTAAAGGGAAAGGTAGAACAAGGGGGAGGGGGAGTATGGAAGAGGTAGAGAGGGAGGAAAGAAGAAGAGGGGGAAAGGGGAGGTTGGGGGAAAGGAAGGGGTGTGGGGGTTCCCCCCAACCTTAACCCCCTTCTTTCCTCCAACCTCCCTCCCCCACTCCTTTCCTCCCTCTCTCTCTCTTCCATACCCCGCTCCCCCTTGTTCTACCTTTCCCTTTAGAATGTAATATTTTTGATTAACCCTAAAGCTTATGCCCTGTACACACGGTTGGATTTTCCAATGGAAAAAGTGTGATCAGATTGTGTTGTCAGAAATTCCGACACACAAAGTTTGAGAGCAGGATATAAAATTTTCCGACAACAAAATCCGATCATTTAAATTCCAATCGTGTGTACACAAATCCGAAGCACAAAGTGCCACACATGCTCGGAATAAATTAACCACTTGCCGACCACCTCACGCCGATGTACGTCGGCAGAATGGCACGGGCAGGCAGAATCACGTACCTGTACGTGATCTGCCTCCTGCGGGCGGGGGGTCTGATCGGACCTCCCCCGGTGCCCGAGGTGGTCGGCTTGTGTCTGGGAGCGATGAGAGGCGAGGGGGAGGCCATCCATTCATGGCCCCCCCTCGCGATTGCTCCCAGCCAATAGGATTCTTCCTCTGCTGCTGTATGCTAAACAGCAGCAAAGGAAATGATGTCATCTCTCCTCGGCTCAGTTTTTTCCGTTCCGGCGCAGAGGAGAGAAGACTTCACTGTGAGTCCACAACACACACACACAGTAGAACATGCCAGTCACACATTACATCCCCGATCCCCCCCGATCACCCCCAATCAACCCTCCCCCCCCCGTCACACTGACACCAAGCAGTTTTTTTTCTGATTACTGCATGGTGTCAGTTTGTGACAGTTAGTGTGGTAGGGCAGTTAGTATTAGCCCCCTTTAGGTCTAGGGTACCCCCCCTAACCCCCTAATAAAGTTTTAACCCCTTGATCACCCCCAGTCGCCAGTGTCACTAAGCGATCATTTTTCTGATCGCTGTATTAGTGTCACTGGTGACGCTAGTTAGTGAGGTAAATATTTAGGTTCGCCGTCAGCATTTTATAGCGACAGGGACCCCCATATACTATCTAATAAATGTTTTAACCCCTTGATTGCGCCCTAGTTAACCCTTTCACCAGTGATCACCGTATAACCGTTACGGGTGACGCTGGTTAGTTCGTTTATTTTTTATAGTGTCAGGGCACCCGCCGTTTATTACCTAATAAAGGTTTAGCCCCCTGATGGCCCGACGGTGATATGCGTCGCCCCAGGCAACGTCAGATTAGCGCCAGTACCGCTAACACCCATGCACGCAGCATACGCCTCCCTTAGTGGTATAGTATCTGAACGGATTGATATCTGATCTGATCAGATCTATACTAGTGTCCCCAGCAGTTTAGGGTTCCCAAAAACGCAGTGTTAGCGGGATCAGCCCAGATACCTGCTAGCACCTGCGTTTTGCCCCTCCGCCCGGCCCAGCCCACCCAAGTGCAGGATCGATCACTGTCACTTACAAAACACTAAACGCATAACTGCAGCATTCGCAGAGTCAGGCCTGATCCCTGCGATCGCTAACATTTTTTTTGGTAGTGTTTTGGTGAACTGGCAAGCACTAGCCCCAAGCAGCTTCAGGTTAGCGCCAGTACCGCTAACACCCACGCACGCACCGTACACCTCCCTTAGTGGTATAGTATCTGAACGGATCAATATCTGATCTGATCAGATCTATACTAGCTTCCCCAGCAGTTTAGGGTTCCCAAAAACGCAGTGTTAGCGGGATCAGCCCAGATACCTGCTAGCACCTGCGTTTTGCCCCTCCGCCTGGCCCAGCCCAGCCCACCCAAGTGCAGTATCGATCGATCACTGTCACTTACAAAACACTAAACGCATAACTGCAGCGTTCGCAGAGTCAGGCCTGATCCCTGCGATCGCTAACAGTTTTTTTGGTAGCGTTTTGGTGAACTGGCAAGCACTAGCCCCAAGCAGCGTCAGGTTAGTGCCAGTACCGCTAACACCCACGCAAGCACCGTACACCTCCCTTAGTGGTATAGTATCTGAACAGATCAATACCTGATCCGATCAGATCTATACTAGCGTCCCCAGCAGTTTAGGGTTCCCAAAAACACAGTGTTAGCGGGATCAGCCCAGATACCTGCTAGCACCTGCGTTTTGCCCCTCCGCCCGGCCCAGCCCAGCCCACCCAAGTGCAGTATCGATCGATCACTGTCACTTACAAAACACTAAACGCATAACTGCAGCATTCGCAGAGTCAGGCCTGATCCCTGCGATCGCTAACAGTTTTTTTTTGGTAGCGTTTTGGTGAACTGGCAAGCACTAGCCCCAAGCAGCGTCAGGTTAGTGCCAGTACCGTTAACACCCACGCACGCACCGTACACCTCCCTTAGTGGTATAGTATCTGAACAGATCAATACCTGATCCGATCAGATCTATACTAGCGTCCCCAGCAGTTTAGGGTTCCCAAAAACGCAGTGTTAGCGGGATCAGCCCAGATACCTGCTAGCACCTGCGTTTTGCCCCTCCGCCCGGCCCAGCCCAGCCCACCCAAGTGCAGTATCGATCGATCACTGTCACTTACAAAACACTAAACGCATAACTGCAGCGTTCGCAGAGTCAGGCCTGATCCCTGCGATCGCTAACAGTTTTTTTTGGTAGCGTTTTGGTGAACTGGCAAGCACCAGCAGCCTAGTACACCCCGGTCGTAGTCAAACCAGCACTGCAGTAACAATTGGTGACGTGGCGAGTCCCATAAATGCAGTTCAAGCTGGTGAGGTGGCAAGCACAAGTATTGTCCCGCTGCCACCAAGAAGACGAACACAGGCCCGTCGAGCCCATAGTGCCCTTCCTGCTGCATTCGCCAATCCTAATTGGGAACCCACCACTTCTGCAGCACCCGTACTTCCCCCATTCACATCCCCAACCAAATGCAGTCGGCTGCATGAGAGGCATTTTTATGTCCTCCCAAGTACCCCTACCCAGCGAACCCCCCCAAAAAAGATGTCGTGTCTGCAGCAAGCGCGGATATAGGCATGACACCCGCTATTATTGTCCCTCCTGTCCTGACAATCCTGGTCTTTGCATTGGTGAATGTTTTGAACGCTACCATTCACTAGTTGAGTATTAGCGTAGGGTCTCCCAAGATGCCATCACATTTTGAGAGACCCGAACCTGGAACCGGTTACAGTTATAAAAGTTAGTTACAAAAAAAAGTGTAAAAAAACCCACAAAAAATATATAAAATAAAAAAAATAGTTGTCGTTTTATTGTTCTCTCTCTCTATATTCTCTCTCTGTTGTTCTGCTTTTTTTACTGTATTCTATTCTGCAATGTTTTATTGTTATTATGTTTTATCATGTTTGCTTTTCAGGTATGCAATTTTTTATACTTTACCGTTTACTGTGTTTTATTGTTAACCATTTTTTTGTCTTCAGGTACGCAATTCACGACTTTGAGTGGTTATACCAGAATGATGCCTGCAGGTTTAGGTATCATCTTGGTATCATTCTTTTCAGCCAGCGGTCGGCTTTCATGTAAAAGCAATCCTAGCGGCTAATTAGCCTCTAGACTGCTTTTACAAGCAGTGGGAGGGAATGCCCCCCCACCACCATCTTCGGTGTTTTTCTCTGGCTCTCCTCTCTCAACAGGGAACCTAAGAATGCAGCCGGTGATTCAGCCAGCTGACCATAGAGCTGATCAGAGACCAAAGTGGCTCCAAACATCTCTATGGCCTAAGAAACCGGAAGCTACGAGCATTTCATGACTTAGATTTCGCCAGATGTAAACAGCGCCATTGCTAAATTGGGAAAGCATTTTATCACACCGATCTTGGTGTGGTCAGATGCTTTGAGGGCAGAGGAGAGACCCCAATTTTTTCAAAAAAAAGTACCTGTCACTACCTATTGCTATCATAGGGGATATTTACATTCCCTGAGATAACAATAAAAATGATAAAAAAAAAAAAAAATGAAAGGAACAGTTTAAAAATAAGATAAAAAAGCAAAAAAATAATAAAGGGAAAAAAAAAAAAAAAAAAGCACCCCTGTCCCCCCCCTGCTCTCATGCTAAGGCGAACGCAAGCGTCGGTCTGGCGTCAAATGTAAACAGCAATTGCACCATGCATGTAAGGTATCACCGCGAAGGTCAGATCGAGGACAGTAATTTTAGCAGTAGACCTCCTCTGTAAATCTAAAGTGGTAACCTGTAAAGGCTTTTAAAAATGTATTTATTTTGTTGCCACTGCACGTTTGTGCGCAATTTTAAAGCATGTCATGTTTGATATCCATGTACTCGGCCTAAGATCATCTTTTTTATTTCATCAAACATTTGGCCAATATAGTGTGTTTTAGTGCATTAAAATTTTAAAAAGTGTGTTTTTTCCCCAAAAAATGCGTTTGAAAAATCGCTGCGCAAATACTGTGTGAAAAAAAATGAAACACCCACCATTTTAATCTGTAGGGCATTTCCTTTAAAAAAATATATAATGTTTGGAGGTTCAAAGTAATTTTCTTGCAAAAAAAAAAAAATTTTTTCATGTAAACAAAAAGTGTCAGAAAGGGCTTTGTCTTCAAGTGGTTAGAAGAGTGGGTGCTGTGTGACATAAGCTTCTAAATGTTGTGCATAAAATGCCAGGGCAGTTCAAAACCCCCCCAAATGACCCCATTTTGGAAAGTAGACACCCCAAGCTAATTGCTGAGAGGCATGTCGAGTCCATGGAATATTTTATATTGTGACACAAGTTGCGGGAAAAAGACAAATTTTTTTTTTTTTTGCACAAAGTTGTCACTAAATGATATATTGCTCAAACATGCCATGGGAATATGTGAAATTACACCCCAAAATAAATTCTGTTGCTTCTCCTGAGTATGGGGATACCACATGTGTGAGACTTTTTGGGAGCCTAGCCGCACACGGGACCCCAAAAACCAAGCACCGCCTTCAGGCTTTCTAAGGGCGTAAATTTTTGATTTCACTCTTCACTGCCTATCGCGGTTTTGGAGGCCATGGAATACCCAGGTGGCACAAACCCCCCCCAAATGACCCTATTTTGGAAAGTAGACACCCCAAGCTATTTGCTGAGAGGTATAGTGAGTATTTTGCAGACCTCACTTTTTGTCACAAAGTTTTGAAAATTGAAAAAAGAAAAAAAAATGTTTTTTTCTTGTCTTTCTTCATTTTCAAAAACAAATGAGAGCTGCAAAATACTCACCATGCCTCTCAGCAAATAGCTTGGGGTGTCTACTTTCCAAAATGGGGTCATTTGGGGGGGTTTGTGCCACATAGGCATTCCATGGCCTCCGAAACTGTGATAGGCAGTGAAGAGTGAAATCACAAATTTACACCCTTAGAAATCCTGAAGGCGGTGATTGGTTTTCGGGGCCCCGTACGCGGTTAGGCTCCCAAAAAGTCCCACACATGTGGTATCCCCGTACTCAGGAGAAGCAGCTGAATGTATTTTGAGGTGCAATTCCACATATGCCCATGGCCTGTGTGAGCAATATATCATTTAGTGACAACTTTTTGTAATTTTTTTTTTTTTGTCATTATTCAACAAGAACTTCCTGCACAGACGTCCCCCCAGCAGGAATATTACACCCATACTCCCCCAGCAGGAATATACACCCATACCCCCATCAGGAATATTACACCTATACCCCCCATCAGGAATATTACACCCTTACCCCCCATCAGGAATATTACACCCATACTCCCCCAACATGAATATTACACCCATACTCCCCCCAACATGAATATTACACCCATACTCCCCCCAACATGAATATTACACCCATACCCCCCCAGCAGAAATATTACACCCACACTCCCCCCAGCATGAATATTACACCCATACCCCCCCAGCATGCATATTACACCCATACCCCCCAGCAGGAATATTGCACCCATACTCCCCCCAGCAGGAATATTACACCCATACTCCCTCCAGCAGGAATATTGCACCCATACTCCCCCCAGCAGGAATATTGCACCCATACTCCCCCCAGCAGGAATATTACACCCATACCCTCCCCCCCACAGGAATATTACACCCATACTCATATATATATAAATATATATGATATATATAGGACAGTGGATATATAGTATATACAGAGAGTACACACATCACACCTCTATATCTGGTTATATAGGGGGATATAGTATATAGAGAAATATATAGGACAGTGGATATATAGTATATACAGAGAGTACACATGTCACACCTCTAGATCTGGGTATATATGGTGGATATAGTCTATAGAGATATATATAGGACAGTGGATATATAGTACAGTCCCTGACAAAAGTCTTGTCGCTTCTCTATTTTGTAGAAACTCCTGCTATTAACCTGACTTTTAATTAATCAATTGGTGTTAGAAATAGCTCATATGAAAAGCTAAAGCCCTCCCAAATGATGTTTAATGCACTGAAATAAATTAGTTTCACTGAAAAAAGATTTATCATTTAATCAAGACAGACAGGTCAAATTTTGGCAAGACAAAAGTTTTGTCGCCTATACAGAAATTGAACAACTTTACTTAAAATCCAAAAATATGTCAGCAAATTAAGTAGTGGTGCTGTGAGATCCAAATGTAATATCTTGTATGACTTCCATGAGCTTGAAGGACAGCATCCATGTGGTGTGGCAAGGATTCATACAATTTATTGATGAAGTCATCAGGAATAGCAAAGAAAACAGTCTTGCATACCTCCCAGAGTTCATCAATATTCTTTGGTTTCGTCTTCCATGCTTCATCTTTCATCCTACACCACATATGCTCAATGATGTTCATGTCTGGTGACTGGGCTGGCCAATCCTGGAGCATCTTGATCTTCTTTGACTTAAGGAACTTTGATGTGGAGATGGAAGTATGCGATGGAGCACCATCCTGTTGCAAAATTTGGCCTTTTTTATGGTTGGGAATATAAGAGGTAGCTAAGATTTCTTGGTATTTTAGACTATTGATGTTGCCTTCCACCCTGCAGATCCCTCGAACACCCCCATCCTGGATGTAACCCCAGACCATGATTTTGCCTCCACCAAACTTCACTGTTTTCTGCGTAAATCTCGGCTCCATGCGGGTTCCAGTAGGTCTCCTGCAATATTTGCGGCGACTGTGGTGTAATTCAACAGAAGATTCATCTGAAAAATCCACCTTCTGCCACTTTTCCAGAGTCCATCCTTTTAGCAGGCTGTAGCCCTTGGCAAATGCCACACTGTTTTTCAATTGTCTTTTGTTTAGTGCTGGCTTATGGGCACTGATTCGACCATGGAGGCCATTTCGAGACAGAATCCAACAAACTGTTCTGGTTGACACAGGGACTTCAGATGACCAGGTCTCGTGGAGCTCTGCTGCAGTGGAAAATGGGCTGGCCTTGGATTTTCGAGCCAACAAACGGTCCTCTCGAGCAGTTGTCTTGCGGGGTTGGCCTGACCTGGCCTTGTCCAAAACTGCTCCAGTCTCTTCAAATCTTTTTTTTATCCTCTGAACTTGACGCTGAGACACATTGAAGGTGTCTGCCACATCAGCAGTGGATCTGGTCTTCAGCCTCTTGATAATCAACACTTTAGTCTTAATTTTAGGCATGTTTGAAGAGGTCTAGTTGCAGTTGAGAAGGTCTAGTGTACTGGTGTTCTTTTTATACACACCTGAGACCTAATTGATCCATTATTAGTCACAGGTGAAGCTCATATAACAAGGCGACAACACTTATGTCTTGGCAAAAATTGACTCAATGGGCTTTACCAAGCTGTGAATATTAGAATACTTTTTGTCAGTTTCGTTTTGCACTGAAACATTATTACAAAAGCTGTTGGGATTAAAATGACCCATTTCTTGTAACAAAATCTTGATTAGAAATATATTTTAGCGGCACTTCAGGTCAATTTGTATACAAGCGACAAGACTTTTGTCAGGGACTGTATATACAGAGAGTACACACGTCACACCTCTATATCTGGGTATATACGGGGGATATAGTATATAGAGATATATAGGACAGTGGATATATAGTGTATACAGAGTGGACACTATACATGTATATAGAAGTATAAAGAGGACCGGTCATGGCTCTATATATGTATATAGAAGTATAAATGAGGACCTGTCATGGCTCTATTCATGCATAGGAGTATATAGAGGACCTGTCATGGCACTATACATGTATATAGGAGCATAAAGAGGACCGGTCATGGCTCTATACATGTATAGTAGTATAAAGAGGACCTGTCATGGCTCTATACATGTATTTAGGAGTAAAAGAGGACCTGTCGTGGCTCTATACATGTATGTAGGAGTATAAAGAAGACCTGTCATGGCTCTATACATGTATTTAGGAGTATAAAGAGGACCTGTTATGGCTCTATACATGTATTTAGGAGTATAAAGAGGACCTGTCATGGCTCTATACATGTATGTAGGAGTATAAAGAGGACCTGTCATAGCTCTATACATGTATGTAGGAGTATAAAGAGGATCTGTCATGACTCTATACATGTATTTAGGAGTATAAAGAGGACCTGTACCTGTTATGGCTCTATACATGTATGTAGGAGTATAAAGAGGACCTGTCATGGCTCTATACATGTATATAGGAGTATAAAGAGGACTGGCCATGGCTCTATACATGTATAGGAGTATAAAGAGGACCTCTTATGGCTCTATACATGTATGTAGGAGTATAAAGAGGACCTGTCATGGCTCTATACATGTATGTAGGAATATAAAGAGGACCTGTCATGGTTGTATACATGTATAGGAGTATAAAGAGGACCTGTCATGGCTCTCTACATGTATATAGGAGAATAAAGAGGATCTATCATGGTTTTCTACATGTATATAGGAGTATAAAGAGGACCGGTCATGGCTCTATACATGTATAGGAGTATAAAGAGGACCTGTCATGGCTCTATACATGTAAGTAGGAGTATAAAGAGGACCTGTCATAGCTCTATACATGTATGTAGGAGTATAAAGAAGACCTGTCATGACTCTATACATTTATATAGGAGTATAAAAGACAAACAAGATATTTGGGGGCACACCCTAAAAGATGCATTAAAGATGGTGCAGCCATAAGACCGTACAGTAAAAGAAAATATTACAGCGCAGACATGCAAAAAAGACATTTACCTCCAGCAAGGCTAGTTTAAAACACCTAAACATTTTCAAAAAAACATTATCAAAGAATATGGGGATTTGGTCACACCATATTGCTATATGGTGCTAAGCCCACTTACTGCGACAAAGTACCCCATGATTAGTGGGTCCTACACTATCCATAGATTGGGAGATCCTGCTTCTCTGAACCATGAGAGCAATACACTCTTCTAAATGGGAGAATCTTGAGGTCTCCACCCATGACACAAGTGGACACTAATGAGATCACCCCCTCATTAAGTACCTCTCATTAGTGTCCGCTTGTGTCATGGGTGGAGACCTCAAGATTCTCCCATTTAGAAGAGTGTATTGCTCACATGGTTCAGAGAAGCAGGATCTCCCAATCTATGGATAGTGTAGGACCCACTAATCATGGGGTACTTTGTCGCCGTAAGTGGGCTTAGCACCATATAGCAATATGGTGTGACCAAATCCCCATATTCTTTGATAATGTTTTTTTGAAAATGTTTAGGTGTTTTCAACTAGCCTTGCTGGAGGTAAATGTCTTTTTTGCATGTGTGCGCTGTAATATTTTCTTCTAGGAGTATAAAAGGATGTGTGCGTGGCCGCAATGTCAGCCGGCCATCCATGATCGCTCCACAGAGAGCCAGAACGGGGATCTATCAATGTAAACAGACAGATGCCCATTCTGACAGGGGAGGAGAGACAGATCTGCTGTTCCTAGTAATTAGGAACAGAGATCTCTCTCCTCCTTCCCCCCCAGTTAGAGACACCTCCCAACACACATTTAACCCCTCCCCTGCCAGTGACATTTACACAGTAATCAGTGCATTTTTTAAGCACTGATCACTGTATAAATGTCACTGGTCCCAAAAATGTGTCAAAAGTGTCCCATCTGTCCACCGCAATGTCGCAGTCTCGCTAAAAATTGCAGATCACCGCCATTACTAGCAAAAAAAAATAATAATAATAAAAATGTCTTAAATTTATCCCCTATTTTGTAGACGCTATAACTTTTGCGCAAACTAATCAATATATACTTATTGCGTTTTTTTACCAAACATATGTAGAAGAATACATATTGGCCTAAACTGATGAAGACATTTTTATTTTTATTTTTTTGGATGTTTATTATAGCAAAAAGTAAAAAAAAAAAAAAAAAAAATATATATATATATATATATATATATATATATATATATATATATATATATATATATATATATATATATATATATATATATATATATATATATATATATATATATTTTTTTTTTTTTTTTTTTTCAAAATGGTTGCTATTTTTGTTTATAGCACAAAAAATAAAAACCGCAGAGGTGATCAAATACCACCAAAAGAAAGCTCTATTTGTGGGAAAAAAAGGACGTAAATTTTGTTTGGGTGCAACATCACACGACCACACAATTGTCAGTTAAATCGATACAGTGCCATATCGCAAAAAAAATGATTGAAGTGCAATATTTCTATTATTACATTGTTATATAAAATAAAATAGTTCAACTCACCATAATGCAGAATCAGTGGGAGGCCCGAGTGTGTCACTTGCCAACGTCACCTGCCTTCAGATACGGATTGTCACTTGCCACAACGTCACCTGCCACATATTGCGGATTGTCACTTGCCACGATGTCACACATTGCAGATTGTCACTTGCTACATGTTGCGAATTGTCACTTGCCACGACACCACCCACCACACATTGCGGATTGTCACTTGCCATGACGTCACCTGCCACACGTAGCGGATAGCGGATTGTCACTTGCCACATCAACTGCCACACATTGCGGATTGTCACTTGCCATGGCATCACCTGCCACATGTAGTGGATAGCGGATTTTGTCACTTGCCATGTCACCTGCCACACATTGCGGATTGTCACTTGCCACAACGCCACCTGCCACACGTTGCGGATTGTCACTTGCATGACGTCACCTGCCACACGTTGTGGATTGTCACTTGCCATGACGTCACCTGCCACACATTGTGGATTGTCACTTGCCATGACGTCACCTGCCACACGTTGCAGATTCTCACTTGCCATGACGTCACCTGCCACACATTGCGGATTGTCGCTTGCCACGACGTCACCTGCCACATGTAGCGGATTGTCACTTGCCACGTCACCTGCCACGCATTGCGGATTGTCACTTGCCACAACGCCACCTGCCACACGTTGCGGATTGTCATTTGCCACAACGTCACCTGCCACACGTAGCGGATAGTGGATTGTCACGTGCCACACATTGTGGATTTTCACTTGCCACAATGTCACCTGCCACACGTAGTGGATTGCCACTTGCTGTGTCCCAGTAAAGGCAGGCAGCAGAGAGATCATGTTATCTTCTCCCCCGCTCGCCGGCCCACTGATTGGCCAGCAAGCCCGCTCACTAGCCGACTGTCCCGCCCGCTGACTGTTCCCCTGTTCTGCCCGCACGCTCCTTTCACCTCGGCACCGGTGTCCTGTCGAGGAATGTACCCCCATCAGATATTGTCCGCCCTGTACTGCGCAGGCGCAGCACTTGCACAGTATGGAGGACAAAGGAGACGCCAAAAATCTCTGAACATGAAGCTGATGAACAACTGTTCATGTTTGGAGACTTTCGGCATCTCCTTTGTTCTCCGTATTGCGCAAGCGCTGCGCCTGCACTGTACAGGGTGGACACTATCCGATGGGGGACCTGAAGACCGGGCTCCTCACAGTGGGATCCACAGCAGAGTGGGTGGAACGGGCTGGCTGGCGGGCAGCAATTTGCCGCCCCCCTGAAAGTGTCACCTGGAGACATCGCTCCATCGGATCCCATGGTAGGGCTGGCCCTGTATTTACTGTGTGATATTACCACCCCCCTCATATCATATATTGATATCATCCAGGAGGACTAGAGGAGTATTATGGAAAATTGTTATCAAATACTTACCATCATTTTCCTTTCCTGGCGTACCCTCACGTCAGCACACCATGGGTTAATCCTCCGTAGGTAACCCCAAGGACCACCTCCAATAGATAGAATAAAAGACCCACCCTCCTAATCCCCGGTGTTCTCTAACTAGATGGCGACAGGCCACCAGGGCGGGAAAGCTGTGCTGACGTGAGGGTACGCCAAGAAAGGAAAAATTACGGTAAGTATTTGATAACAATTTTCCATATTCCTGGCTACCTCACGTCAGCACACCATGGGATTTAACTAGCAATAAAGAAGAAGGGCGGGAAGAACAAAAGGACACTTAGCAAAGATATGCTGCATAATAAGGAAAAACAAATTTTATTTCTCTTGTAAGGCTGCCGAGACCACCGCTGTCCCGAACTTTGTGGATGCTGTGGCCTAAATATCCAGGCTATAGTGGCGCACAAAGGTTATGCAGGAACTCCAACTGGCAGTCCTACAGATGTCTTCTAGTGGAACTTTAGTGTATGCTGCCCAGGAGGCTGCCATCCCTCGCATTGAATGAGAAGGTGTCACTTCCGGAGGAGCCAGACCTTGGTTCTTTTAGGCTAGGGTGATGACCCTTGATACCCAGGAAGAAATAATTCTTGACGTTGCCACCTCACCCCTTTTGGCATCCACTGGGAGGATAAAAAGGTTATCCACATTCCACAATAGGAGCAGATCTTTTTAGATACATGGCCAGCAGGCTCCCCAGATCCAGTGAGCTGAAATCCTCTGTTAGAGCAGATATTTGGAGAAGGTATTTGGTCAAAACTTGGGAGGATTGCCTCCCAATTCTCATGGAAGCTAGATGCAACCTTAGACCTCAGACTTGGAGCAGGTTGGAGAATGGCTTTTTGTGGAAGCATCACACAGCAAGGTTCTTTGCAGGACAGAGCTGCCAATTCTGAAACTCTCCTTAGCGACCAAAAACACAATCTTTAAGGTCATGGACCATAAGGAGCAAGAGTCCGGAGGTAAAAATTGGGTTTGTGTGAGTGACCTGAGGACCAAGCTGAGATCCCAGGAAGGTACAAGGCATTTCTTTGGTGGTTTAATGCAAATTGCAGCCTGCAGAAAACGCCTGATTAGGGGATCTTCAGCCCACCTATGCCCGGTGAGAGATGATAGGACAGAGACCTGCACCCTAATCGAGTTATATGCAAACCCCTTATCTAGGGCTGACTGCAGGAAATCCAGTTTGTTTGACCGAGAAAGAGATTCAGGAGAAAAGCGCTTGTGTTCAGCGAACTCTACAAATTTTGTCTAAACACGTTCATATGTGCGGTTGGTTGAGGTCTTTCTGGCCTTCATTAGAGTCTGTACCACCTGTGAGGAAAGTCCCTGAGCCCTTAATCGGGCTGATTAAAGGTCCCTCTTGGCTGGAAATGGGATTGGCGGGGCTGACAACATCTGTACGATCAAAGGAAACCAAGGCCTCCTTGGCCATCGGGGAGCCACTAAAATTGTATGGACCTTCTCTGCTCTGAACCTTAACAGAACACTCAATAATGCATTGGTGGAAAAATGTACACCATCGGAAAGGCCCAGCAGATCGAAAATGCATCCTGTGTTTGTGCTCCTGCGTAATTTTATCTCATCACAAACAGGGGAAGCTGAGCATTTTGTGGAGTTGCCATCAAATCAATCGTGGGCGTGCCCCACTTCCTGAAAACTGTCCGGAAGTACCTTGGTTGGAGTGACCACTCGCTGTGTTTGGGGAAATGTCTGCTCAGCTGATCTGCCAGTTAATTCTGCCTTCCTGGGAGATATGCTGCTCTCAGGTCCTGAAGATGCTCCTCTGCCCAGGCAAAGATGTCTACTGACAGGTGAAGGAGTGTTATCCTCCTTGTCACCCCTTGGTGGGCAAGGTAAGCTACTACATCTTGACCCATGCTCCCCGAAGATCTTCCTGAAAGGCCTGTAGAGCAAGAAAGGCTGCCTTGAATTTCAAATAGTTTGATTGTTTGTATAGTGGGTTCCAACAGTTTTTATATTTCTTTTCCCTGACACTGTGCCCCCCAACCCTGGAGGCTGGCGTCCGAGGTGACAATAGTCCAGTCCACTGGGTTGAGGGGCACCCCCAGGATAGGTTCTCTGGCATGGTCCACCAGCCTAGATCTCAACGTACTCCCTCTGAGATGTATATCTTCTGGTTCTTGGATGACCCGTCCCATTGGCTCAAGAAGGCTACCTGGAATGCCCTCATGTGCCACCTGACCCATGGGACTACCGGAATTGTGGCTGTAAACATCCCGATCAGGACCATGCAGTCTTCGGCTGAGAGAAAGGTAGACCTCATTGTGTATAGGGTACACTGGCGCAACTGATAAATCTTCCTGTCTGGGAGATACACCCGTCCCTGAGAAGTGGAGAAAGTTACCCCCAAATACTCTATTGTTTGGGAGGGATGGAGTTGGCTCTTTTGCTTGATGGCCCCTTTGGTGAAGAGTTCGTCTATATAGGTTCGCACACTCGGGGCACTCCGGCCACTGAGTTCTCACAAAAGAATTTGGAGGGTGGTGTAGGAACTCTATAGAGTATCTGTTTTTTATAGTGTCCAGGGTCCAGCGATCGGTAACCTTCGCCGCCCAGACCCTCCAATAGGAGCTTAGCCTTGCCCCCACTGGACAGCCTGGGCGGGCGCACCCTCAAAAGGACTTTTCATTTGTCTTGGCTGCCCGTGCTGCCTTAGACTTGATGCCCTGGAGAAAGAAACTTTGAGTACCTCTCCATTGAGGTCTCTCCCGTCCTGGCCTGTATCATTTTGCCTTCTGGAAGCATTTGTAGGTTGACTGACTGGGTTGTCCAGGTGGTTTCTTTCAGCCAGGCTGAGGGAGAAGAGCCAGCTTACTTCCGATGACTCTCTTAATTGCATCATCCAAGGGCTTTCCAAACAGTAGTTTGCCATTGTATGGTACGTTGCACAAGGCCTGTTTGGAAGTTCCGTATGCCGTCCAAAGGTGGAGCCACAGGGCCCTCCTTGCTGTAACAGCACTGGCTAATAGCTTTACTAAATCTACCGATACCTCCGCAGGGAAATCCACTGAAATATTTGGCTCCTCCAATTCTGTAACAATCTTTGAGGGGTCTACCCCTGCGTTTAAAGCAGTCTCAACGTTGACCAGCCATGTCTTCAAGGCCCTTCACAAGGCTGTCAGGGCAATGGCTGGGCGAAGGGCCAACCCAGCCACGGAATTAATCCTTTTAATATCTGCGTCCAGCCGGCGATCCATTGGATCCCTAAAAGTAACCAAGTTCTCCAAAGGTAAGGACACGTGCCAAATGCTGCAAAGCAGCATTCACATTTGGTGGGGCCTCCCAAAGGCTAGCCTGTGAAGAAGGCATGGAATACAGTTTTGAGAGTTTGTTTTGCACATTCAGTTTTTTATCCAGTTTCTCCCATTTGTCCTCGATTAATTCCTTAATCTCCAGAAATACTAGGAAGGTAGGTCCCTCCTTTTTCAGAATAGGAAGGAACCTACGGATCTTTTGTGGTGGGAGTGACTCTGGCTCCCAATCCAGGGCTTCCTTAATTGCTTGCACAAAGGGGCCTACCAGATTATAATCAAAGGTCCCAGGCCCAGCATCCTCTGGATCCGAGGACAACGCTGATACGCTCTCTTCAGGTGAGGTGCAAGATGTCTTGGACTGTGTAAGCCTATGGGAAGAGTGTCTAGTTGAAATCGCCATGTCTCCTGTACCGCTTTGCGGATATAATCTTTAAACCTCCTTGCATTATCCTCTTTATCTGCTGCCACTTCTCCAAGGCATCCCTTGCAGATAAGCTTTCCAGGCAAGGCTGGGAGTTTGCAGGCTCAGCACAGGCCCTGTGGAGGATGTTGCGCTTAGATCTGGGCAGGGGTAGATGTCTGGAGACCCAGTTCATGCGGGTCAGGAGAGAGCGAGAGCCTCCGTACAGAAGAACGGGATTCATGGTGCCGCGGTGACACAGAACGTTGGCGGGACTTATGCTTTGATGAGCGTCTGCGATTTGGGCTTCAGCTCCTGCAAAACAGCCAAGACAGGCAACCGTGAGCAATCAATTAGCACTCTTTTCCCCATCGTCCCACGCCGCCCCCTCATACCTTTCTTTAGATCTTCGTGCCTCTGACCTGTGCGGTGTGCTCATCTAAAAAATCAAGAATCACTGCATGAGACAGGGAGCACAGAGAGAAACTCTCTTCCCACCCCATGTTTTTCTCTTTAAATTTTTTTTTTTGTGTTGTCATGTCCCCTTTAGGCAGTTAACAGGTGGCTTGCTAAGTTCACAGGCAGGTCACTAATCAGTGAAAGACTAAAAGAAAAAATGAAAGATTACTTACACTACAGCCTCTCTGATAAGAAAAAGGGACGAAGAGAGAGCCTGTCTTACCTGGAACTGACATGCAGAGAGACAGAAAGCACGGCCGCTCAGGCCATCTGACTTTCTGCCTTTTGTTTAATCAGTTGCCAGGTGATTGGAGGGGAACCGCCCTCCAAACAGGATAAGCAAGAGAGAGAAAGCCCGGCACGCTGCTAAAGAGACACAGTATGGGAGAAAAACAAGGAGTGCAGCCACAGCGTCCCTGAGAAGCACAGCACAGGTCAGTAAATAATGTGCTATCTAAGCAACAATGCCCGCGACCCAGGCACAAGGGTACCCTGGCTTACGGGGGATTTACCACCCACACACAGGGTCTTTTAACCCAGGAGAGGCAGAGAACCTGGGGGGAGGTGCGGTAGGGGGGATACTGCTCACCAACATCCATCCGATCTGGAAACTTTTGGCAGGTGGCCTGGAGCGACCAAAAATGAAGAACATCGGGGATTAGGAGGGTGGGACTTTTATTCTATCTATTGGAGGTGGTCCTTGGGGTTACCTACGGAGGATTAAGCCATGGTGTGCTGACGTGAGGTAGCCAGGAAATATATATATACTGTGTGATATTACCACCCCCCCTCATATCATATCATATATTGATATCATCCAGGAGGACTAAAGGAGCAAAAAAATATATATATATATATATATATATATATATATATATATATATATATATATATATATATACTGTGTGATTTTACCACCCCCCATATCATATACTGATATCATTCAGGGGGACTAGAGGAGTGTATATATATATATATATATAACAGTGGGGACGGAAAGTATTCAGACCCCCTTAAATTTTTCATTCTTTGTTCATTCTTTGTTATATTGCAGCCATTTGCTAAAGTCATTTCACACCGATCTATTTTTAGCGGCATTTTACCGTCGGATTTGTGGCGCATTTCGCCCACTAGCGGGGCGCTTTTACCCCCCACTAGCAGCTGAGAAAAGTTTAAAACCGCCCGCAATGCGCCGCAATAGCAGCATTTTGCCGGCGGTATCATATCGCTGCACACACCGCTCCAAAGAAGCTGCGGGCAGGACTTTTCCTGACGTCCTGCCAGCGTACCGCTCCAGTGTGAAAGCCCACGGGCTTTCACACTGGAAACAATGGAGCAGTTGTTTGAGGGCGGATTGCAGGTGCTATTTTTAACGCTATAGCTCCTGCAAAACGCCCTCAGTGTGAAAGGGGTCTTAAGTTAATTTTTTTCCTCATTAATGTACACACAGCACCCATATTGCCAGAAAAACACAGAATTGTTGACATTTTTGCAGATTTATTAAAAAAGAAAAACTCAAATATCACATGGTCCTAAGTATTCAGACCCTTTGCTGTGACACTATATTTAACTCAGGTGCTGTCCATTTCTTCTGATGATCCTTGAGCTGGTTCTACACCTTCATTAGAGTCCAGCTGTGTTTGATTATACTGATTGGACTTGATTAGGAAAGACACACACCTGTCTATATAAGACCTTACAGCTCACAGTGCATGTCAGAGCAAATGAGAATTATGAGGTCAAAGGAACTGCCTGAAGAGCTCAGAGACAGAATTGTGGCAAGGCACAGATCTGACCAAGGTTACAAAAAATTTGTGCTGCACTTAAGGTTCCTAAGAGCACAGTGGCCTCCATAATCCTTAAATGGAAGACGTTTGGGATGACCAGAACCCTTCCTAGAGCTGGCCATCCGGCCAAACTGAGCTATCAGGGGAGAAGAGCCTTGGTGAGAGATGTAAAGAAGAACCCAAATATCACTGTGTTTCAGCTCCAGAGATGCAGTCAGGAGATGGGAGACAGTTGTAGAGAGTCAACCATCACTGCAGCCCTCCACCAGTCGGGGCTTTATGGCAGAGTGGCCCGATGGAAGCCTCTCCTCAGTGCAAGACACATGAAAGCCCACATGGAGTTTGCTAAAAAACACCTGAAGGACTCCAAGATGGGGAGAATGCTAAGAGATGCTGATGAGACCAAGATAGAACTTTTTGGCCTTAATTCTAAGCGGTGTGTGTGGAGAAAAACAGGCACTGCTGATCACCTGTCCAATACAGTCCCAACAGTGAAGCATGGTGGTGGCAGCATCATGCTGTGGGGGTGTTTTTCAGCTGCAGGGACAGGACGACTGGTTGCAATCGAGGGAAAGATGAATGCGGCCAAGTACAGGGATATCCTGGACAAAAACCTTCTCCAGAGTGCTCAGGACCTCAGACTGGGCCAAAGCTTTACCTTTCAACAAGACAATGACCTTAAGCACACAGCTAAAATAATGAATGAGTGGCTTCACAACAACTCCGTAACTGTTCTTGAATGGCCCAGCCAGAGCCCTGACTTAAACCCAATTAGGCATCTCTGGAGAGACCTAAAAATGGCTGTCCACCAACGTTTACCATCCAACCTGACAGAACTGGAGAGGATCTGCAAGGAGGAATGGCAGAGGATCCCCAAATCCAGGTGTGAAAAACTTGTTGCATCTTTCCCAAAAAGACTCATGGCTGTGTTAGATCAAAAGGGTGCTTCTACTAAATACTGAGCAAAGGGTCTGAATACTTAGGACCATGTGAATTTTCAGTTTTTCTTTTTTAATAAATCTGCAAAAATGTCAACAATTCTGTGTTTTTCTGTCAGTATGAGGTGCTGTGTATACATTTATACATTAATGAGGAAAAAAATTACCTTAAACGATTTTAGCAAATGGCTGCAATATAAGAAAGAGTGAAAAATTTAAGGGGGTCTGAATACGTTCCGTCCCCACTGTATTTACAGTATATATATATATTGTGTGATATTACCACCCCCCTCATATCATATACTGATATCATCCAGGAGTGTATATATATATGTATATATATATATATATATATATATATATATATATATATATATATATATATATATATATACAGGGCTTTTTTTCAGGGGGAACTTGGTGGAACTCAGTTCCACCATCTCTGGCTCAGACCCTTTGGTGCCTGCTCACCACAATCACTTGTAAACACAGAAGTCTGGTTTCTGTGTTTACAGGTGACAGCTCTGCACTCTGTGTGCAACCCCCATGAACTCTGCACTTTGTATGTAATGCAATCCTGATATTTAATGCCCCTTTAAGACACTTCTACTGTTTGTGAAATATGACCACATCCACTATTTGATGGGGTTTTGAGGGGGGGGGGGGGGTCGTGGTTGCGTTCCATGAGTTCCAGCACCTATTGTTTGAGAAAAAAAGCCATATATATATATATATATATATATATATATATATATATATATATATATATATATATACTCTGTGTGATAAAGAGGCAGGGATTGTATGTAGATGAGATGGGCAGGTTATATCTTGTATGAAGTGAAGTGTGGGAGGAGTGGGAGGTGTGAGGTAAGTGGGAGGTGATTGGTTGGGATGAGGGAGGGGGAGGGGAAATGATTGGAGTGATGAGGTAATTATAAGGAAAGTCTTATTATTCTCCTCTTCTTACCTCATGTGACTTCTGCAGTTTTCCCGCTCTCAGGAGACACGGTCAGCTATTGGCTGTCTCACTTTTCAGTGTAATGAGGAGGAGGGATCATGTAGGAGGAGTCTTCTCTCCACACTGTAATGGCAGATGTACGAAAGGAGGAGTGTAATGCGGTGACATCATAGCCCCTCCCATCTCATACACACCGGAAGAGGAGAAGCGATGTGAGGAGGTAAGAAAACCAATCACCATCCGTGTCCCCAATACACACATTTCTCTCACTTCCTGTCCTATACATCTCCTCATTACCTCTCACCAATCACACCGGAGACTCCCTCTCAACTCCACTCAGCCAATCATTGACAACCAAGACCTACTGATCATCCAATCACAATACAGATCTGTGCGTTTTATTACTGCAAACCCGCCATCATTAAATCCCATAATAATCATTCCATCTCCACCAATCAGATCCTTTCTTATCATTAATCCTTCATTATATACCACATCCAGTGGTGTAGTGAATAGCACTCTCGCCTAGCAGTAAAAAGGGTCGCTGGTTTGAATCACAACCATGACACTTCTCCCTGTGCCTGCGTGGGTTTCCTCCGGGTACTCCGGTTTCCTCCCACACTCCAAAGACACATGCTGGTAGGTTAATTGGCTTCTGTCTTAAATTGGCCCTAGTATATGAATGTGAGTTAGGGACCTTAGATTGTAAGCTCCTTGAGGGTAGGGACCGATGTGAATGTACAATGTATATGTAAAGCGCTGCGCAAAATTGACAGCGCTATATAAGTAACTTAAATAATAATATATATAATATATTATACAGTCTGTATCAGAGGATTGATGTCTCATATTTCTCCTCTCTCAGGGTGAAGATGAGTATGGGACAGCCCAGTGGGCGGCGCTCTGTCTCCTCGGGTCCTCTATATATACTATATTTAATATATATACAGCATATTAAATATATATATAAAGAACAGGTCTAATGACTCTAGCATGGATCTATCTTTGCATGGCAAGGTTTCTAATTTACATAATACTATTGTTCATGATGTTAATGCTGATTGTTCCTCTGGAATTCATTCCAGTGTATTTCATGATGATTTTAATCGCTCTGAGGTTGCTGTATTTACAGATGACGATCGATGCTCAGGGGAAAGGGATGAGATGGCATTGCGATATCAGCCTTCTGACGCTAATAATGCATCCATCCCTGTTGTTATGACTACCAAGGGTGAGTCTGTGGAAATGTTACACTTTAAAGAATTTTTTTCTTCGATGTGTGATTTAATGTCTAAATCTCCACCGTCTATGGGTACACCTATTTCTACTTTGGTTGCTACAGCAACCAATGTTGCAGATGCTCCTCTTGCGGGTTCTTTATTACATGTTCCTGAAGCTTGCCTAAAGGAGGTGATTACGTGTGAATTGTCGCCTTTAGGTTTTCATTTAAATAGTAATATTAAAGAAAAGATATTGAGAGGCGATTATATTGACCTTCTGTCTTTGATCCCTTCGTCAAAAGAATACAGAACTGATAAAAGGGATGTGGATGATTTTAAGGATGATAAATGCAGCAAAGTACCAAGATCCTTTAACAATTGGCTTCAGGCTTTCTGTGTTTTTGCTAGCGTTCTAGGGGAGAAGAGGCCTGATTTGTGCTGTGGTTTATTTCAGCATGTGGAAATAATTCTTGAAGCCTACAAAAATGTTCCTGGTTTTTCATGGTTTGCTTACGATGAATCATTTCGTCAGAAATTATCGGTGCATAATTCCATGAAATGGGGTGTTAAAGATGTAGGATTGTGGTTCGATCTTTTGTTGCCTCAAAAACAATTAATCAAACAACATCCTGCTCCTCCTACTGTTTAGAGGAGAGGTATTTGTTTTCATTTTAATGATGGGCAGTGTAAATGGCCCAATTCTTGTAAATATAAACATGAATGCAATTTTTTTGCTTGTCCACACACAGCATCGCGATTTTTAAAAAAATTGTCCACGGGTTCAACAGGTGCTTCCAAGGAGCTTTTTCTCAAAAGCAACCACTCCGGTGATTCTTCAAAACATGTTGCCATGGCTCCTGCAGTATCCAGATCGTCGGAAGGCACTCATTTTGCATAATGTTTTTTTACAGGGTTTTATGCTGCCGTCATTTACTGGTTCTGGTTGTACTGTTGTTGATAACCTTCCTTCTGTTTTTTTTACATATGGCTGAAGTTTGGGAGAAAATTGATAAAGAAGTTGCTGACGGTAGAGTTACGGGTCCTTTTGCTGTTCCTCCTTTCTCTAATTTTAAGATTTCTCCTTTAGGACTTATTCCGAAAAATGAAACAACATAAGTTTGGTTGATACACCACCTATCCTATCCGAAAGGGTTCTCGTTGAATGACGACATCGATCCTGACCTTTGTTCTGTTCAATATGCATCTTTTGATGATGCATTGTTGAAGATTAGAAAGGTGGGTGGGTCTGTTTTACTTGCGAAAGCGGACATCAAATCCGCATTTCGATTATTACCTATCATTCCGGATGCATTTCATTCTTTAGGTTTTCATTTTCAATATGAATTTTATTTCGATCGATGTCTTCCTATGGGGTGCTCCCTTTCATGCCATTACATTGAGCTTTTTTTCATCTTTTGTCGAATGGGTTGTTAGTCATCATGCACATTCTGACAATTTACTTCATTATCTTGATGATCTTTTGTTTATTGGTAGGACAGACTCCGCTGATTGTTTGTATCTTTTTACTGAATTCAAAATTGTATGTCTGGAATTTGGCATTCCTTTGGCTCAGGAGAAGTCTGTTTATCCAATTTCGTGTCTCGAATTTTTGGGGATACAAATCGACACTATTTCCACGGAATTCCGTTTGCTGCTGGATAAAGTTGTGCACATGCAAAAATTGTTGGATTTTGTATTGGCAAAAGACAAAGTTTGGTTGAAGATTCTGCAATCATTATTGGGGTTGCTGGCTTTTGTTTCTAGGGTGATGCCCATAGGTAGGATTTTTTCCAAACGTATAGAGCTGTTTCGAGTTTATCTTCTCCGTTTCATTTTGTCAGGATTACTAAGGACATCAAGGATGATTTAATTGTTTGGTATAAGTTTTTACGCAATTTTAATGGTTGTTCCCTTTGGCAATCTCCGTTTTGTCCAGCATCAGCGCTTGATTTATATACTGACGCAGCTGGGTCTTGCGGATATGGCGCGTTCTGGAAGGGTCATTGGTCAGCGGAAGTATGGCCTGATAGGTGGATAGTTGCAGGTTTGACTTATAATATTGTTCTTTTAGAATTCTTACCTGTTTTGGTTGCACTGGACCTTTGGGGAGTCCATTTTGGTAATAGGTGGATTCTACTTCACTCTGATAACAAAGGAGTAGTATTTGCTATTAACCGTTTATCGTCTAGGTCTCTAATGCCGCGTACACACGGTCGGACTTTTCAGCTACAAAAGTCCGACAGCCTGTCCGACAGACTTTCGACGTACTTTAGGCGGACTTTCAACAGACTTTCTAACGACCGGACTTGTCTACACACGATCACACCAAAGTCCAACGGATTCATACGTAATGACGTACACCGGACTAAAATAAGGAAGTTGATAGCCAGTAGCCAATAGCTGCCCTAGTGTCGGTTTTTGTCCGTCGGACTAGCATACAGACGATCGGATTTCTGGGTCCGGCGGAGTTACGACGTAAAGATTTGAAGCATGTTCCAAATCTAAAGTCCGTCAGATTTGTGACTGGAAAAGTCTGCTGAAGGTCCGATGAAGCCCACACACGATTGGATTGTCCGCCGGATTCGATCCGTCGGCGTCCGTCGGACAAGTCCGATCGAAAAGTCCGACCGTGTGTAAGCGGCATTACAGTTGTTACTATTTAATGGCAAATTGTTTTTTAATGTTTGTCCTTAAATATATGGCTTAAAGCACGTTATGTGCCTGGTATTGAGAATTTAATAGCTGATTGTTTGTCCCGTTTGCAGATTTCGGAATTCATGGAGTTGGTGCCGGATGCAGATCTGAATTGCACATCCTGCCCGCAACACTTATGGGATCTAGTGTAGATCCTCTACTTCAAGCGATTAGGAATTCTGTAGCTCCTACCACGTGGGCGTCCTACAAGGCTTGAAGGGCTACCGCAAACTAATGAAGGTGCCTGATTCCAGGTTACCTATTTCTGGGGAATTATTAGCCTCGATTGGAGAAACTACTAGAGAGGTCTGTTTTTCACCCTATGAATCGTTATTATTTTAACTGGCTTTTTACCTTTACTTTTTTGGTGCGTTTCGGGTTTCTGAGTTACTTCCCTGTAAACTGGGGGGCGGATCTGGTATTTTGTTTAGTGATGTTTGTTAAAATTGGATTCTGTCCACATATTATTGCGTAAGAGTAATGCCCCGTACACACGGTCGGACTTTGTTCGGACATTCCGACAACAAAATCCTAGGATGTTGGCTCAAACTTGTCTTGCATACACACGGTCACACAAAGTTGTCGGAAAATCCGATCGTTCTGAACGTGGTGACGTAAAACACGTACGTCTGGACTATAAACAGGGCAGTGGCCAATAGCTTTCATCTCTTTATTTATTCTGAGCATGCGTGGCATTTTGTCCGTCGGATTTGTGTACACACAATCGGAATTTCCGACAACGGATTTTGTTGTCGGAAAATTTTATATCCTGCTCTCAAACTTTGTGTGTCAGAAAATCCGATGGAAAATGTGTGATGGAGCCTACACACGGTCGGAATTTCCGACAACAAGGTCCTATCACACATTTTCCGTCGGAAAATCCGACCGTGTGTACGGGGCATAAGAGCGATCAGTTGTCGTGGTAGGTGGATCACTTTAAGAAGAAACATAGGTTTTTTTGTGTATTGACTCTTCTACAACATTATTTGACTTTTCCATCGTCTTTTTCAAATCATTTTCTCATTCATATGGATGAAAAACCTGTGACGGTATATCCGTTTTCGGCTGTTTTGAAGAAGTGTTTAATCTGATTGAACTTGGAAAAATTGAAAATTACATCGCACTCCTTCAGAATTGGAGCAGCCACAGAAGCGGCTATGCTGGGATTGAATTAAACTGTGATAAAAAAAAACATTGGTAGATGGAAGTCTAATTGTTTTAGATCTTATGTGCAGCCTAATTTTTCCTTTTAATTTCAGGTAACTTATGTAATGTGTGGATTGTCGGCCATTCGTTTGTATTTTGGGCAAAGAAACGCGCTGAACAAAGGGTCTATGGTTCCAATCTGGGTTTGCCGACTGATAGGTATACAGTACATTGGTTCGGGAGACGGGGTATGCAATGGAGGGATTTGCATGACACTTTATCATTTCTACATGGACAATGGCAGGTTCCACAAATTGTCATTTTACATTTGTCTGGTAATGATATTGGTCACTGTAATACCTTGGGTTTGATAGCTCAAATCAAATTGGATTTATCATGTTTTCATGCAGTGCTACCTAATACTATTTTTGTTTTTTCTGAAATTATTCCTTGTTTACTTTGGTCGATGTCTACAAAACTTAGTTACTTTGATAAAATTCGCAAACGTGTCAATAGGTCATTGATGAAACTTATGCCTACCATTAATGAATTTTCCTTCCGACATATGGAACTTGAGGGAGGCTTACCAGGTTTGTATAGACCTGATAAGGTTAATTTGTCTGACATAGCTCTTGATATATTTAATCTGGACGTTCAAACCTGTGTTGGCTGTGGCCCGGGGGGTGTGCCAGTCTCATTAATTTGAGCCTGGCGTGTGGGATTTTATGTTGGTTTTAAAGTATTAGCTCAAGCTTATATAGATGAGCTAGGAGTACGTTATGTAATATTTTAATATATAAGTATTGATTATTCAAATGTAATATCTTAATGATTCATTTATGAATCATTATTATACCTATAATAAAGGGCATGGCCTATTCAATCCACAGGTTATTGAGTCTTGAATATTATTTGGTTTGAAATATACAGAGGTTCTATCTATGATCCCATAAAAGTGAGGGGTGGGGCATAACATGTCCCCACCTCCACCACATATGGGATCATGAGAGACAAATGATTTGTATAAAATTTTATTAAATAATAAATAAATAAAAATACATACCTAAGATTGGATTAAAGTGCTGACAGTTATCCAATAAATGGTCCTCTGGCACAAGCAGGTACCTATATAAGAAAGAGGATGCGTCATCACACAGGCAGAAGAAGGAAGACACGGAAAGAAGCTTGTCCCACCCTTCCCCTCCCTGTCATGGCCCTATTTATGAGGTGTACGTTTAATTGAAAGTTGAGCTTTCCTGTTTCTGTTTGTTGTCCCTTGGTTTTGAAAAGGGATTTTATGTTGGTTTTAAAGTATTAGCTCAAGCTTATATAGCTGAGCTAGGAGTACGTTATGTAATATTTTAATATATGATATAGGTATTGATTATTCAAATTCAATATCTTAATGATTAATTTATGAATTATTATATCTATAATAAAGGGCACGGCCTATTCAACCCACAGGTTATTGAGTCTTGAATATTATTTGGTTTGAAATATACAGAAGTTCTATCTATGATTCCATGACCCTTTCTTATGTCAGGCCTTCTGTCCCCTGACACCACAGTCCCACTGAACGGCAAACAATGTACCTAGTTTAGTTGAATAATGTAACTTCCCAGTCAAATTACCCCGCTCATTCACTATACATATCCTGAGCCTTGGGTGTATGTGGCACTAGTGACTTCAATCACTTGAGGGGAAAGAGTTGTAGTCCCTTGGAAGAAGAGGAAGCCTTGAATCTTCAGATAGCTACTTTAGTTGGTGCACTTAGGTGTCCTGTTTGGCAAGTGTACCGTGGAACTCCTGAAGCAGAAAGAACACTTTTACTGCCTGGCAGAGTACAGCACAGTGTTCTTTTGGTGTAGGCAAAAATACAGTGACTCTGTGTCTCTAAGATGAAAAAAACACTGTTTTCCACTGAAAATGTGACTTTAAAGGCACAGGCGTGTGACAAAGTAGTATAAAAAGGAATTTTAATAGTATCAAAGTACATGTAAATAGACAAAAATATATGTAACTAAAAGTTAAAAAATATGTAACTAAAAGTGCTGATCTATCACACAAGGAGATAGCAGGATATAACACACAATGGAGTAAAAAGAAGAACCATGTGTATCACGGCGAGGCACTATAATTGAAATTGGATAGAATTCTGCACAGACAGTTCCAACGCGTTTCAGAGTAGCCTTGACTCCTTCCTCAGGGACAGTCCGTTTTTGCAATTTAATATAAATACAATCTAAAAGATAGAAGATGAATTACAAACATGCAACAAATGACTTCCTGTATGGCAATAAGTTTGATGTAATACTTTCAATGCCCAATACTCCATAGCTCACAATCAGCAGCACATAAAAACAAGGTAGGAAATAATACCAGGAACCACACGCGAGAGCATGCGGTGGGCAGACACCCAGATGGAGAGATAATGAATAAAAAGACAGGTCTCAAGGATATGAGCAGGGAACCAGAATCATGTACACTGGGACCAAATGGCGTCCCTGAAGGGGAAAAGCAAACAATTCTATAAGAATATTAGTAGTGAACATAAATAAAAATATATAATGTAGCCATATTATGCTTCCATATGTACACATACCCTGATAAAAGGTCCCAATTAGATTTTAGAGGATAGCCTCTGACTTGTGGTTTATTGGGTGGGCCAGATAATGCAGAGATGAAATAGTGGCGCTAACCCCACTATTGTGGGACTATGGCAAATAATGGCACATACATTGGTGATGTGAGATGTGCTAAAAGTGCATTCTAAGCAATATTAAATAATAATAAATGCTATGAATGAGTCAAAAATGAGTGCGTGTCAAATGATCAAACCAATCAACATCCACACCTAAGTATCCCCAAAATATATATATATATATATATATATATATATATATATATATATATATATATATATATATATATATAGTGCTGTATAAAAACTTTTGGTGCAGTATAACACCAAAAACAAAAACCTATATGAACAGTGATAATATCACATAAAAAATGCAAAAATAAGTGAAAACCTTAATATTAACACCTCGTGATAAATGTGCGTACTGGTATCGTGATACCAGCACTAAAAAGTCTCAAAACAACAAACTGTAAAATGAAGAAAAAAACAACAATGTGACTGAAAAATAAATATAAGTGCAAAAAATGAAAGTCCACATTTGATGTGAAAAGATGGGAAGAAAATTCCAAAAATCCAAGTGTCTCCACTCCACAGTGCTGCAATCCAAATATCCACCACACCTCTGTGACGTGATTCCACTCCCTTGTGAATTTCAAACTCACCAGCTGTTAAGGCCTCCCACTCTCGTGTTTGGCCAAAAAAGAACTCAAACCAATCTTATAGGGGTTAATAAGCGACCACTGTTATCCACCGCTATGTAATCCGGACACTCTCCTTAGGATGGTATTTCACATAAGAGATAAAAAGAAATGCTCCAATTGTGCGATACCGTTTAAGTGCCGGTTCACACTGGTGCGATGCGAGAACACTTACTCGCATGTCAGTTCACACTGCCATATGCGAATCGCTGGGGAGTGTCAATACAGTGTTAACGACACCCCCAGTTCAGCTTGCATATCGCACTGCGAACTGACAGTTCGGACATGAACACACATGCGATCCGATTCTGGTCCGAACAGAAAAAAGGGTCCTGTGCGTGTTTGCACCGAATGCGGTGCGATATCAGCCATACTATCTCTATGGCTGATATAGCACCACACAGACATCGCATGTAATGTGAACGGCTGTGCGATGTTTGGCATCGCACAAGTGTGAACCGGGCCTAAAAGGATTTATTCAAAACCAAAACAAACGCTAATAAACTCACATGGTGGATAAAAACAACAGGCAAATCGATTCATAGCAGCCAGATAACATCACAGCAAAACATGCAGCAGACAATGACTCAGCAACACACGGCCACGGCGGACCCAGGGAGTATGAACGCAGACGATCGTCTCACCAGCCCGCAGCAGGCAGTCCTCCACGCTCATCCACTGACCCCTGCTCTGTGCCCGTCACTCCTTCCTCTATCACACGTATAGAATTGCCATGTAGCCACGCCCCGACATGTTTCGTCACTGGGACTTAGTCATGGGAACCCTTGACAATCCTGGTCTTTGCATTGATGAATGTTTTGAACGCTACCGTACACTAGTTGAGTACTAGCGTAGGGTACAGCACTGCACAGACTAGGACACTTTCACAGGGTCTCCCAAGATGCCATCGCATTGTGAGAGAACCAAACCTGGAACCGTTAGTTACAAAAAAAAAAAAAAAAGTGTAAAAAAAAAATATATATATAAAATAAAAAGTTGTCATTTTATTGTTCTCTCTATTGTTCTGCTCTTTTTTACTGTATTCTATTCTGCAATGTTTATTGTTATGTTTTATCATGTTCGCATTTCAGGTATGTAATTTTGTTATACTTTACTGTTTACTGTGTTTTATTGTTAACCATTTTTTTGTTTTCAGGTACGCCATTCAGCAGCAGCGCAGATTTATTTATCTTGACAGCAACAGCGTTTGCTCCCACGATACACAAAGCTGTGACTGCAGCACTGTAGGAGGCAATTTCACCACCACAGTTGAAAAAAAGAGCATATATGCCGAAGCATGGGCGCAGCAGGGATGGAGGAGCAATTTGCTCCTAACTTTTACGGGCACATGCCCCCATGCTTCGGCATATATATATTTTAGGCACAGATTGCATTAAAAAATGTTTTATTTTTAACTATGTTTTTTTTTTAGTATTTGCTTTGCAGGTATGGTATGTCCTACTGTTATACTGTAATGTTACTTTGTTTTATTGTTAACCATCATTTGCTTAGCAGGTACGCCATTCAGTTTCAGCACGGATTTATTTATCTTGACAGCAACAGCGTTTGCTCCCACGATACATAAAGCCATGACTCCAGTGCTGTCGGAGGCGATTTCACCACCACAGTTAAAAACAAAATGGTGCATGTATGGTCATCTCCCGCCTCGATTACTGCAACTCTCTCCTCATTGGTTTACCTCTAAATAGGCTATCCCCACTTCAGTCCATCATGAACGCTGCTGCCAGGCTCATCTACCACACAAACCGCTCAGCGTCTGCCATACCCCTCTGCCAATCTCTCCATTGGCTGCCACTCAGTCACCGAATTAAATTCAAGATACTAACCATAACTTACAAAGCCATCCACAACCTGGCCCCCAGCTACATCTCTAACCTAGTCACAAAATACCAACCTAATCGTTCTCTTCGCTCCTCCCAAGACCTCCTGCTCTCAAACTCCCTTGTCACCTCATCCCATGCTCGCCTTCAGGACTTCTCCAGAGCCTCCCCCATCCTCTGGAATGCTCTACCCCAATCCGTCCGATTTTCTCCTACTTTATCCACTTTCAGACGATCCCTGAAAACTCATCTCTTCAGAGAAGCCTATCTGGCCCCCACCTAACAACTGTACATTTATCTTCTCAATCAGCACATCACCCATAGTTATTACCTCTTGTATCTCTTGACCTTCCCTCTTAGATTGTAAGCTCTAAGGAGCAGGGCCCTCTGATTCCTACTGTATCAAATTGTATTGTATTTGTACTGTTTACCCTCAAGTTGTAAAGCGCTACGTAAACTGTTGGCGCTATATAAATACTGTATAATAATAATAATGTATGCCCATCATTAGAAGTGAGTGGATGAAGGGAGGTATTCTAATGGTGGGCATACCCACCAATCAATCTTTTTTTCGTTCAGTCCACAGGCTGCATGAAAAAAAAAAAAAAAAAAAAGATTACAATATATGCCCAACAAGGACCAGCAACATACTGGCATGTTGCTGGACTTTGAGTGGTTATACCAGAATGATGCCTGTGGGTTTAGGTATCATCTTGGTATTCTTTTCAGCCAGCGGTCGGCTTTCATGTAAAAGTAATCCTAGCGGCTAATTAGGCTCTAGACTGCTTTTACAAGCAGTGGGAGGGAATGTGCCCCTCCCACCGTCTTCCATGGTTTTCTCTGGCTCTCCTGTCCCAACAGGGAACCTGAGAATGCAGCCGGTGGTTCTGCCAGACCAGAACGGCTCCAATCATCTCTATGGCCTAAGAAACTGGAAGCTACGAGCATTTCATGACTTAGGATTTTGCTGGATGTAAACCGCACCATTGGGAAAGCATTTTATCGCACCGATCTTGGTGTGGTCAGATGCTTTGAGAGCAGAGGAGAGATCTAGGGTCTAATAGACTCCATTTATTTATTTTTTTTTTTTTTTTTTTTTTTAATTAGTACCTGCCACTACCTATTGCTATCATAGGGGATATTTACATTCCCTGAGATAACAAAAATGATAAAAAAAAAAAAAAAAACCAAAAAAAAAAAAAATATGAAAGGGACAGTTTACAAATAGGATAAAAAAGAAAAAAATATTAAAGCACCTCTGTCCCCCCTGCTCTCGCGCAAAGGCGAACGCAAGCGCCAGTCTGGCGTCAAATGTAAACAGCAATTACACCATGCACGTGAGGTATCACCGCGAAGGTCAGATTGAGGGCAGTAATTTTAGCAGTAGACCTCCTCTGTAAATCTAAAGTGGTAACCTGTAAAGGCTTTTAAAAATGTATGTAGTTTGTCGCCATTGTACGTTTGTGTGCAATTTTAAGGCATGTCATGTTTGGTATCCATGTACTCGGCCTAAGATCATCTTTTTTATTTCATCAAACATTTGGGCAATATAGTGTGTTTTAGTGCATTAAAATTTAAAAAAAAAAAAAAAAGTGTTTTTTTCCCCCAAAAAATGAATTTGAAAAATCGCTGCGCAAGTACTGTATGGAAAAAAAAAAAAATTAACACCCACCATTTTAATCTGCAGGGCCATTGCTTTTAAAAAATATATGTTTGGGGGTTCACAGTAATTTTCTTGCAAAAAAAAAAAAAAAAAAATTTTCATGTAAACAAAAAGTTTCAGAAAGGGCTTTGTCTTCAAGTGGTTAGAAGAGTTGGTGATGTGTGACATAAGTTTCTAAATGTTGTGCATAAAATGCCAAGACAGTTCAAAATGACCCCATTTTGGAAAGTAGACACCCCAAGCTATTTACTGAGAGGCATGTCGAGTCCATGGAATATTTTATATTTTGACACAAGTTGTGGGAAAGACAAATTTTTTTTTTTTTTTTTTTGCACAAAGTTGTCACTTAATGATACATTGCTCTAACATGCCATGGGCATATGTGGAATTACACCCCAAAATAAATTCTGTAATACATTCTTCTCCTGAGTACGGGGATACCACATGTGTGAGACTTTTTGGGAGCCTAGCCGCGTACAGGACCCGAAAACCAAGCACTGCCTTCAGGCTAAGGGTGTAAATTTTTGATTTCACTCCTCACTGCTCAGTTTCAGAGGCCATGGAATGCCCAGATGGCACAACCCCCCCCCCATTTTGGAAAGTAGACACCCCAAGCTATTTGCTGAGAGGTATGGTGAGTATTTTGCAGATCTCGCTTTTTGTCACAAAGTTTTGAAGATTGAAAAAGAAAAAAAAAAAAAAAAAAATTTTCTTTTCTTTCTTTATTTTCAAAATCAAATGAGCTGCAAAATACTCATGCCTCTCAGCAAATAGCTTGGGGTGTCTACTTTCCAAAATGGGGTTGTTGAGGGGGGGGGGGGGGGGGGTTGTGCCATCTTGGCATTTTATGGCCTTCAAAACTGTGATAGGTAGTGAGGAGTGAAATCAAAAATTTACGCCCTCAGAAATCCTGAAGGCAGTGCTTGCTTTTCGGGGCCCCGTACGCGGCTATGCTCCCAAAAAATTTTTCACAAAATGGATGGAGCGGGGCAGGGGGGACAGGGTAGGTACACACAAGAGGACCTAGCACAAATTTATTTTCCAGGGTGTCTTCTTTCATATAATGTTTTGGGGTTAACTAATCTTCAGGCATATGACAATTTTTAAATGTGTGTGCAAAATTAGCTCTGGCTGAAAAGGGATTAATGGTATGGTATGATATTGTAATAAGTAGGGAGCTGCTCACTGTTCGATCCTGTCCTTGCCCACCACCGACTTCACCCAGTCCATCACTTACATGGCTGGGAAGCCCTGGCTATACAAGCAAATGGGCAGAGATAGAAGTCTTACATCATTGCTTAAATATGGCCACATGTTCGTTGACAGCTTGGGGAGCTGTCATTTCCTAGTGTTATCGTGGAGGGGGGGGGGGGGGGGGGGGGCCTCAGTCGTATGTGGCAGGTCATTTTTTTTTTCCTTTTAGCGAGTTCACACTGGCGGATATCATGACTGAACATGGAATTACAATGAGGGACTTTTTTGGGTATTTTTCTTTTAACAAATGTCAAATGTTTGGGTGTCTTCATTTCATGGTTACATCTTTTTTGTGAATCAGTAAGGGCACTATGTAACACATACTCATTCACGTTGGGAGTTGCTATCTTTGGGCCCCCTATCATTAAAGGGGGATTCTGATAAGTCCTCCACCCGTAGACCCTTCGCCTAGTGGTTGTAAGGATAAGGCCCTTGTCCTCATTAACATGGGGTTAAAGTGCTTTGCTAAGGAGTTCACCCTTCCAAGGAACCCCCCATGTTGAGGGTGTGTGGCCTGATATGGTTCCAGCCCCCCCAACACACACAATTTACTGGCCAGCAAGGTTGCATGCTCGGATTAAGGGTCTGGTGTAGACTTCCTAGGGGACCTCAAACAGCTATTTTTTTGTGTGTGTGTGAGGTACCCCCTTAAAAATTCCTGCCAGAATCAAATGGGCTGGTATGCATTTTTGGGGAAAACTATTTTTTTAAGCTTGCTGTAGCAAAAATGACATTTACATATGAAAAATAAAAAAATTTACACAGTTTAAGTTGTCAGCAGATGACATTCAAACCCCTCCACATGATAAATGAATTTCCTCAGATAAAATCCTTCCTAAATATTCCAAAAGTCATGGAGGCACTCTTCTTCGGTTTGCATCAAACATCAAGCTTCAGTGTGAATCGGATGGCCCCCGATCATGGACACAGGATCTCTCAAGCATTAGATGCGAACACGCTTAAGGAAGAACTTCATTAAAACCAGCAACTTCACTTTGGCATGGCAGGCGGCTGGCGGCAAAAGACTTTAAAAAAAAAAAAAATCCACTTGTTCCTGGCTCTGAACTGTATATATTGCTTGTGTCCATGGTCGGGCGGCCATCCAATCCACAGAGCTTTGCATTTTATACAAACCAAGAGTGAAAAGGGAGACTTGCACTTTGCCTTTCTACAAATAGCCAGTAGAAACATCAATGGGTCTCGACATAAATTTTACTTTGTAGAGCTTCTAACATTAGGATAAATGGGTACAAGGGACACTCCTGTCTCATCTCATTTGTGATTGCAAATCACCAGGAAAATATATTAGGGTTGATTTACTAAAAAAGTAAACAGTCTGTGCAGTTGCTCTAGTTCTGAGGGGAGTATTAGAGGAAAATAAAAAAAAACTGCATTTTTGCTGGATGATAGAAATCTGCGGAGCTTCCTCTCAGATCTAGAGCAACTGCACTTGCAGTGCGCAATATATTTGCCTCATTGTTAACCCTCACTTTAGGCATCTGTCTACTCTACAGTGCTGAGATACAAGGATAAAGAAATTGTCCCTTCCTTCTCTACATAGGACAAAACCTGCTCGGTCTTTCATAACAATAGTACAAGAGCTACAATGATCTTGACAGGAAAGGCACATCTGCCAATATACAGTCTACCTTAGATTTATCCTGCATTAATCTACATGGCATAAACTGTATTCTGTGTGTTTAACAGAGGAGAAAATATATGCAAGATTTTTCAATATCTAAAAAAATAATATCATGCTTTACAGAATATATAAATCATATGTTCAGTCTGCTGCATAGCACAAAATATTTCATTACTATTATATGCAACAGATGTGATGTGAGAGCATGTTCATAAAGTCAGTACAAGCAAGTCATGAGCCAAAGTGGAGGAATATTTGTTTATTTTATTTAAAGCAAAAACATGAAAAATATCAGACACACATTCAAAATCAGTAACTGCAGGATCCGTATACATCAAAATCCCAGTGGCTTAAATCCCTGAACACAATAGGGAGCCGATATTTAGAGTCGCTGAGAATAACTGTAGGTGGCATATTGTATTTTGGCAAGTGCAATTGATCCAAAAAAATTCTCATTCTGGTTTAGAAGCAGCAGCCGGGTTTCTTTCTGGGAACTGTAACTCTTTGCTCCCACTAAACATGTTTATCTTCCAGTGAACTGATTTAATCTACCCATCAGATGCCGTGGCCATTTCCTCCAAAGCAGTGCAAACCTAAATCAGGTAGCGATCCCCCCCAAAAAAACAAAATCAATACCCCCCCAGTCAAGTTTAAAAGCAGATAAAAAAAATTAACCCAAAAGACCAATTCACCATAAATTCAATCATACAGGCAATAATAAAATGGACTTTACTGCACAGGTTGTGCTTTCCCTGATCAAATGAAGCAGAAAAAAAAAAAAAAAAAAAAAAAAAAAAAAAAAAGGGAAGAAGAGGAAGATCAAGTTTATTCAGTAACTTTTGTAATCTGTTCATGGCCTGTAAAAAAAAAAAAAAAAAAAAAAAAAAAAAAAAAAAAAAAATTTATGGGCAACAAAAATGCAATCTCCAAAAATGATCAATGAATGGTAAACAAGAAAACAAATCTCATTTTAGATTTTAAAAAAAGGTTCCAAAATTCTGTCAATGCTTGGGGCAACATGTGACAATTTCCAAGCAGAATGTCCTGGTCCCACATGCTAAAGTCACCTTGTAACAGTTCCAGCAGATTTTAGAGGTGCAAGAAGCAAAGCTGGATGTGGTGGGGTCCATCATTTCTGGCACAACAATACCTGCTTTCTTCGAGTAGTTTACACCAGTTTCTTTGCTTCAAAGAAACTTTTAAGATGCCTCATCTGCCAAATTCCAATGGCCACAAGTATCAGAGTCTGGGCAATAGACCACCACAGAACACGCTGGTTGGTGCTTTCACTGGTCTGACGGAACCTCTCCTCCCGCCACTAAATTGGAAAAGTAATAAAAAGGTTAGAAAAAAAAAAAAAAAAAAGGGAAAGATTGTTTCTATAAATCAAGTTTTCAGAGTGTGGCAGATAAACAGACCAAATGACACGGACATCTCCAGTGACACCAATACAGTGTTCAATGCTAATATGCACCGTCACTGTACTAATGGCATTAGGTAGGAAGGTGTTAACATCTGAGACAAAGTGTTAACTCTGTATTTACTGTGTGGTGCTGTTAATCAGGGATGCGATTTTTTTTTACTCCCTGCTTTGCAGGGAGACAAAGACCGGCACATCCTCGCTGTCAGTAGAGAGATCTGTGTTTACATAGATCTCTCTCCTGTCATCCGCTGCACCGATTGGCCATGAATCATTGGCCAGAACCCACTGATCAGCATGAGCCAGAAATGGTTCCCAGAAATGCAGAAAATCTCTCTCTCTCTCTCCATCTCTCTCTCTCCATCTCCATACTAAGTGCCGGTTCACACAGGGGCGACTTGTCAGGCGACCTAGTCGCCTGACAAGTCGCCTCCCATTCTGTACAATGGAACCGTTCTAATAGGAGCGACGCAAGTCGCTCCGACTTAGAAAAAGGTTCCTGTACTTCTTTTGGGGCGACTTGCATAGACTTCTATACAGAAGTCGTTTTGCAAGTCGCCGTGGATGTCGTGTGCAGGTCGCCTCGGTGAGGCGACCTGCAAGTCGTGCCGCCCCTAGTGTGAACCGAGCCTGAAGGTTACTGTTTACAGCAAGAAACACAAATGCCAACCATGGCATTTAAGCTGTATTGTAACTTGATATTTTACTTCATCTCTTCTTTTGAAGTGGCACTTTAGGTAATAAAATTGGGCAAACAGGCAGAATTTTTAATGCAGAAGAGGCATGTTTTGTCTCTTCTGCATTATTAAAAAGACCCATCTGTCTGCCCCTATGCAGTGGGCTGCGCACACACAGCTCACTGTAGAAATGTGGCAATACCGAAGCCGACGGAACTCCTGCACATGCACTGGAGAGACGTCCCCCCCCCCCCCCCCCCCTGCATTCAATACCATTTCCTTTAACCACTTTCTGACCATGCACTGTAGATATATATCTATCGTGTGTGCGTGCGTGCGTGCGTGCGTGTGTGTGTTCTGGTATAAAAATCTTTCCATGCCTGCTAGCATTTTTTTTTTTTTTTTTTTTTTTTTTTTTATGAATTGCACACCAACAGCCATGCATGCACAGTTCAGTGCACAAAGCCAGCATCTTACAATGTGGTGGCTGAACACTCATGTCTCCTTGCACATTAAGGCATTCAGTGGAAAGTTTAAATTCCACTTTTAAGAAAAAACACTCTGAATGGGCATTTGTAAAAATCTGAATATACATTATAGTCATTGTACAGCCTCATCTTTTAGGGATAAGTGTTGTTGAGCTGACATTTTTTTCCCCAGGGCTAATGCAAATTTGTCAGAGCCCCATTGAAACAATTATAGTATCTGCTGCCTGAGACCAGAGTTTATAACAGACACACCATTTAACCCTCTGGAGGAAGGTACAGTACATGTTCCTCTCACCCTTCAATCTCCGTCCCCCTACCCACCGCCCGCACAGCCATTCACAGGGATTTGTGAATGAAGAAACTACAAATACCGTCTTCCACCACTGCGAGCATGCTAATCAGCACACTCGTAGTTCATTCACTCTTCCTGCAGCTCTGAAACTGACAGTACAGGCACAGAGCTGTAGGAAGAGTCTGCAGGAGCCAGATGGAGATTGCACCCATGATACACTGATCATGGGTGCAATGCTTTGCAAGATCCTAGGGGAAAAATAAATAACTGCACATTTTTTTTTCCCCTGCAAAAATATGTACATTTATGAATTTTTCCCTAAAAGGTGAACGTATCCTTTAATAGTCCATTTGTTATATGATGGTCTTTTGTGTATCTGTTATCAGCACAAAGATCAGGCAGGAGACAGGACTGCCATGAAGCCTGACACTTCTGTCCTGACAGAGAAGACAGTTTTCTATTTCCCACCCAAAACAGCTAATGTTCAGCTTATTAGCAAAGTCCCTAAATGGACCACTCTGAGCCAGTATCTCTATATTTTGTATACCCTCTTAGAGCTATAACTTGACAAAAGGGGGATGCTCCCCCAAAATGCATTACCCAACAACTCTGACATCCAAAGTGGGTGCCGTTTGCCACTGAGCCGCATTGATGCTGCCGTTCATCTTAAGGCAGCCCTCTGTGCTGTATTATTATACAAAGCTTATACACACACACACACACACACACACACCAGATCTGGCGACACTTGCAAGTTCAATACTTTGATTTTATGAAAATTATCTACTTTTAATGCACCGGGTCTGTGCACCCTATGTGTAGACAATCCGCAACTTCTTACATGCTCTTTAACAAGTCCAAATTTATTGTAACTCCATAAAAGATGAACACATACAGCAGATGTTAACCATTATGGCTGAAACGCGTTAACATCTGCTGTATATATTCATCTTTTATGGAGTTACAATAAATTTGGACTTGTTACCACTTGCCGACCAGCTGCAGTCATACTGTAGCAGGTCGGCATGTTCCCGCGAATTGCCGTAGCTGTACGTCGGCCCTTTAAACAGCTCTAGCAGGGGCACACGCGCTGCACTGCAGGGAACATGATGCAGCTGTGTGTAAACACACAAATCCCCATTCTGTCAGTAGAGGAGAGACAGATCTGTGCCTACTAAGTAGGAACAGCGATCTGGCTCCTCCTCTAGTAAATCACATGCCCATACAGTTAGAAACACCTAGCAGGGAACACATTTAACCCTTTGATCGCCCTAGTGTTAACCCTTCCCTACCAGTGACATTTACACAGTAATCAGTGCATTTTTATAGCACTGATCGCTGTATAAAAGTCAATGGTCCCAAAATAGTGTCAAAAGCAGGGGTCTCAAACTGGCGGCCCTCCAGCTGTTGCAAAACTACAAGTCCCATCATCCTTCTGCCTGTGGGAGTCATGCTTGTAACCGTCAGCCTTGCAATGCCTCATGGGACTTGTTTTCCAACAGCTGGAGGGCCACCAGTTTGAGACCCCTGGTCAAAAGTGTCAGATCTGTCCGCCGCAATGTCACAGTGCCACTAAAAATTTCAAGTCGCCGCCATTACTAGGAAAAAAAAAAAGCCATAAATCTATCCCCCATTTTGTAGGTGCTATAACTTTTGCGCAAACCAATCAATATATGCTTATTGCAATTTTTTTTACCAAAAATATGTAGAGGAATACATATTGGCCTAAACTGATGAAGAAATTTCTTTTAAATTTTTTTGGGGATATTATAGCAAATAGTATAAAATAGTTTTTTTTTTTTTTTTCAAAAAATTGTTGCTCTTTTATTGTTTATAGCGCAAAAAAAAAAAAAAAAAAAAAAAAAAAATAATATGCAGGGGTAATCAAATACCACCAAAAGAAATCTCCATTAGTGCGGGAAAAAAAACAAAACAATTTTGTTTGGGTACAGTTGTCAGTTAAAGCGACGCAGTGCCTAATCATAAAAAATGGCCTGGTCATTGAGGGGGAAATTCTTACAGTCCTTAAGTGGTTAAAAAGCATGCAAGGAGTTGCATGCTTCTACCCATTTACTTCATTAGCAGCCGAGCGACTGCACATCCCACTCCCGACAGCTCAGGAGGATTTCTACATAATCTGGGGTAGTAGCTCCTTTTTCTTCTATCTGTGCGCCCCATGTTCTGTTTTATCTTGTACGTCGTTGTGAACTATCCCTGTCTTTAGCCTATGGTTCTACAAGAACTGCCATTAGTTGAACATTCCTAGATACTCTATTTGATACCAATCAATACCACTGTTTTTTTTAATGCTTTAGCAATTTACACATCTATGTGCAAATAAAAAAAAAATCCCCTCCATTATTTTGGATAAACAGTAGCAAGATGCAGATCCTATCTGCACAGGATTTAAGAGAGGCATTTACCAAGTGTTTTATCACATAGAATCATCTGACAAGGAAGACACACAGACAGACACACTTATTTCCTTACTCTTTGGTAATTTTGCTCCTTTTGAATCTGTTCCACTTGCTCTATCAGTTGACGCACGCGTAGTTGTAGCTCGCTCAGTTTGTCCTTGGCAGCAATCTGGGCATAATCATTGGTATGCTCCCCAACCTGGATATCAAGGTGAACCCTCTGAAAAAAAAAAAAAAAAAAAAAAAAAAAAAACACATTTCAGAATGTGCCGCATATATATGCCACATAGGTAAAAAGGTGGCTTCAAGGACACAAACTAAGCCAAGTAAACAAAGTCAAGAACCACC
The DNA here is from genome assembly GCF_042186555.1 of Aquarana catesbeiana. NCBI lineage: Eukaryota > Metazoa > Chordata > Amphibia > Anura > Ranidae > Aquarana > Aquarana catesbeiana. Next base: position 322,216,602 of record NC_133326.1, read on the forward strand.
AGCCAGCAGTCAAACACAATTAACAATTTATATGTTGTTCACAATCACATGCCTGTGGTACAATTTCCAAGTAAATGAGCCCCATGGACCATGAAGGGCAAATGCTTCAGAAAATTGAAAAAAAAAAAAAAAAAAAAAAAAAAAAAACACACACACACGAAGAGGAGGCTAGATTTTATTATGTTATTGCTTTGCTTACATAAACTGGATAGCACCAAAAAGGTCTCAAAAACTTAACATAGGTTTTCATATCTAATAAAAAAAAAAGGTTCCCATGCACAGAGAAAATCACATGAAGAAAACCAAAACCCTGAGATAACAAAATAACGAGCAGGCAGAATGCAAAATCTGATCAAGCAACCCTCTCTCTGCTCCAAATAGCTAGATTTTACAAAAAGATGCGTATCTAAATATGTTAAAAGACCTACCTATCATGATGGAATTGCACAGAGCGGCCCTGAACCTTCTCTTCTAGGGTTCCCCGATGGTGCTCTTGGCTTCTACTCTCTGGCAAGAGCCCCCCCGTAGAAATCCACTTTCTATTCTGGGGGCACGCTCCCTAGTCTTGCTGTCTGCGTCTATTGACACAGACAGCAGGACTTGATCCCGTCCCCCACTCCTTGTCACTGGCTTTGATTGACAGCAGCCGGAGCCAACAGCTCTCATTTATTTGCAGATGGTTCGGGGCTGCTCTGTGCAAAACCATTGCACAGAGCAAGTATGACATGTTTATTTAAAAAAAAAAATAATAATAATAATAATAATAATAATAATAATAATAATAATAATAAGATGTGAACTTTTACAAACACTTTAGGACCAGGTTTATGGAAAGGTGCAGGATCTAGTCCAACAGTTGAGATTTACATGCAACTTCAGTTGCCTCTATCTGGAACTACTGATCATGTTTACATATGGCTGTCACATAAAGTAACCACCTTACATAGACCATATTATTCTCAACATATGTTTTAAAAGCTAACTCAGGGTTTGACAAATAGAACATATTAATATAAATATGTTTTAAAAGCTAACTCGGGGCTTGACAAATTTGCTTTGAGAAGTTTTCTTTTTTAGCGTAGTGTGGGTTGTCAGCATCCCCTAACCCCAACTTACTTACAGCAGAGCAGCCAGCCAATAACCCCGTCAGTGTTATAGAATGGGTTGAAAGAATGACAATAAAAACCTGTTACATTATGCCGATTGCCATCTAAGAAACAAACCCCACAGCTCCTGGCCATTGGTTAGCGTGGTCATGACAGTGCTGACCACTGAGAGTCTCTTTTTTGGTCTCGGAAGAAAGAAGAGACTCATTGGTCAGCGCTGTCGTATAACCACTAACGCTAACCAATGGCCAGGAGACCTTGCAAAGAGTATGCTTCTACACAGCTTCCAGGGCTGTGTACGGATGTGGGTGGCACATGATGTTAAACAAGACAGATAAGTGCACAGGGGACGGCAGCAGTGAGGAGGCCATTAGGATGGTCTTAACCACTTTCTGAAGAGCCGCTGCAGTTACAGTATACGGCGGCAGGCTGGCTCCCCTGGGGGCGAGCCATCGTAGCTATACGTCGGCTCGCTTTCAGACCGGGGGGGGGGGGGGGCAGGGCAATGTAAACAGACAGATTTCCATGCTGTCAGGGGAGAGGAGACTAATCTGTAGTTCATACTAAGTATGAACAACGATCGGTGGTCTTACCCAGGCAGTCCCATTCTCCCCACAGTTAGAATCACTCCCTAGGACAGTTAACCCCTTCCTTGCCAGTGTCATTTATACAGTAATCAGTGCATTTTTATAGCACTGATCACTGTATAAATGTCAATAGTGTCTGATCTGTCCCCCTGTGTCAGAAAATATAAAATTTTCTGACACAGGGGCACATATTGCAGCAGGAGGGGAGGGCTGGGGAGTGGATGGAGCTGACAGGAAGGGGAGGTGGGGATGGGGTAGGACGGACGACAGAGGAGAGACCAGAGAGCTGTGGATGACGGAGGCACGTAAACTGACCACAGCATCAGGGCTCAGCAGCCATGATAAACCCTGGTAAGTTTACAGGGGAAGGGCATAGCCAGGCAGGATCAGCCAGGTTGTTTAGGTGATCGAAGGGGGAAATTACACAGCACAAGCACTGTACTGTTATTCATGCTTTAAGGGAACAGGATCTGTTTTTTTTTTTTTTTTTTTTTTTTAAGGGCAACACACACACACTTTAATAATCCAAGCTTTAATGCACAGTAGGAAATTTAAAGTCACAACATAATGACAGAAAAAGGCTCCAAAGTTAACAAACTAAACCAATGTTTCTTGACTTTCTTCTTGGGCCAACTGGTTTCTAAACTCTACAAAAATGTGTTCAACCCTGCATTAGTTATTGTGTCCATTACAGAGGTCCCAATACTCACCAGCATGCCCCCAGCAAATAAGGAAAATTTTGTAGAGTTAGAATGCAGGCATATCTGATGCTCTCCTGGAGTGTGGGAAGTAAAGATGAAGCGCCCCTCTGAACCATACTGACGAGACAGAATGACCTAGAATGGAAGATTTGGCCATGAATCAGAAAGGACATTTTTATAGCTACAACTCAGAAACTAGTTTGGAATGATGTACTCACCTTATCATCAGGATCCTTCACCTCTACTAACATGCCAAGCCCAGGAGTGGCAGGCAAATACTCTTCCCTCTGCTTGTCATACAGCTGGGTGCGGTAATTACCTGCAGGTACATAAAGAGACTTCTTGCTGTATGTATACTTTAAGTTACAATCATGCATCTGTTATTTACAGACAGATAACAAGACCAAACACTAAAGTTTGTGGCTCCTGTCGCAAGTAAAACCAATCATCTTAACGAGGAACTGCAGTCTGCTCACATAATTTGTAATAAAAACATCTTTGCCATTCTGAAGCTTCCCTCCAACCACTTTGCATATTTTATATATACACACTGTAATTCTGTACTTGCCAAATATGCTGCAGAAAACTTCCTCCACTAAGTCTGGCTGCAACCATTTTAACTGTGGGCAGCTGAAGCTGCTGCCTGTTCACTTCCTGAATTTACACAAACACACACCTCCAGCTGTTCGCACAGTCCACAGTCCGCCAGGAAGTCGGCGCTGCGCTAATCACAGGCAGCGAGACATTTCCCGATCTCTGCAGCCACACATCGGGACAATGTCTCGCTGCCTGTGATTAGCGTAGCGCCGACTTCCTTGCGGGCTCTGCACGTGGGCTGTGGGAACAGGCCTGAGCTCATCCTTACTGCTGAATATCAGAAACGACCTTAACGTCAAAGTTCTTACAATTGTCTTTGTTTACATACAGGTATTTATACAAACACTGACAAATACATTGCAGTGTAATTTCATTGACGAAAATATTTGTCATAATTTTTGTCAGCTGCAGGTTTTCAGTGACAAAAAACTAAAGAAAATACAATTTGAATTAAGTGAAGTGACAAAAAAAAAAAAAAAACTCAAATTTTCATCAATGAACAAAAAATGTGAGGGAGGGACGTTTACCCACCTCAACGTCTGCTTTCCTCGGAGCTTCACTTGTCTTAAATCCTCATTCCCCTGTCTGATTAGCAGGCTCCCATCAATCCTCTCTCTTTCCTATGCAGTTCCACACATTCACACTAGCTCTTTGGCACCCTCTGCTGGCCTTTCCTAAATCACCAACACAATTCCATCCCCAGCCTATTATAATAGCGCAATAAAAGTTTAAAAACATGTATTTCACTACCGAAAAAGGCCTTTTTATTTCCTTAATATTTAATGTTGGTAATATATGCAATGGTATCGCAGCCAACAGAGTTTACAGGTTTTTTTTTTAAATAATTTTAAAGTTGCACTTCTGTTTGTCAAAAAGCAATATTTTTTTGTTTGAAGCTTGGTTTATTTATAAAGACGTTATATATCACAAATGGCTACAACTGCGTCTGTAGTGCATGTTCAAACCTTAATATCATAGATAAAAACATTACATTTTTACTCCAGGGGTATATAAAAAGGAGTTTGGAAATGCTAGAGAAATGCTTACATAATGCATTACAAATTAACTAAACCCATTCGATTTTAGTCGACTAAAATTAAAAAAAATTCAGATGACTAAAATAAGAAACTAAAATAGCATTTTAGTCAAAAGACTAAGACCCCTTTCACACAAGGCGTTTTTGCGCTAAAAATAACGCTATTAAAACGCTCATAAAATGCTCCCCATGCATCTCAATGGACCCTTTCACACTGAGGCATTGCACTTGCAGGGCGTTGAGAAAAGTCCCTCAAGCAGCATCTTTGGAGCAGCTTTTGGGCGTTGAAAAAAGCGCTTCAAAAACGCCCCTCTCCAATGAATGAAATTAATTGAAAACGCTGTAAAAACGCCTGAATAACGCCTATAACCCGCCCTGAGCTGTAGAAAAGTCACATGATCTCACAAAAAGGTAAACATGCAAGCAGAAATGAGAGCATCTACAACAACAGGACTGAAATTGTGGGAAGGTCAGAATGATTTAACAGACCATCAAAGTGCCAAAAAAAAAAAAAAATTGAGGTGCCAAAAAAAGAATTAATCCCATAAAAATGAAGATTTGAAGTAAAACAAGACACTGCTTGTTACTTTACAAGACACCGCTTGTTTTACATGATCTCACAAAGGATAAACATGCAAGCAGAAAGATAGCATCAATAACAACAGGACTAGCTGTGGGAAGGTCACATGATCTCACTGAAGTGTAGGATGCTGGGGGAAAAAAAAAAAAAAAAAAAAAAATGAGGCGTGAGCTTGGAGGATGGGATGAACCCAATAGCGACAGTGCTGCCTCTGTTGGTGGATATGCTCCCAATAGAGTTGCACAAATAACAAAAACAGCTCCATGAACTCCGTCTTCTTTATTTACCCTCTTTAACCTCAATGAGATACCAGGAAGTACACAGGAAGTGATGTAGGGAGGTGGGGTTGTTCTTTGACGCCCATGCTTCAATAATGCTTGAAAAACGCTGTTAAAACGCCTGCAGCTTTGCGTTAATGTTACCGCCAACGCCCCTAAAACGCTGTAAAAACGCAGCAATAACACTAAGGCGTTTTAGGGGCGTTTTTGAAGCGCCTTGGTGTGAAAGGGGTCTAAGGCCCCTTTCACACTGGGGCGGTGGGGGCGTCGGCGGTACAACAGCGCTATTTTTAGCGCTGCTGTATCATCGTTCTTGCAGCTGTATTCGGCCGCTAGCGGTGCGGTTTTAACCCCCGCTGGCGGCCGAAAAAGGGTTAAAATCCCTCGTACAGCGCGGCTATAGCCGCGGTATAGCCGCGCTGTCCCATTGATTTCAATGGGCAGGAGCGGTGAATACACCGCTCCTTCACCGCTCCAAAGAAGCGGTTTGCAGGACTTTTTTCACCGTCCTGCCAGCGCACCGCTTCAGCGTGAAAGCCCTCGGGCTTTCACACTGAACAAACAGCGGAGGCTGTTTAGGGGCGGTTTGCAGGCGGTATTTTTAGCGCAATACCGCCTGCAAACCACCCCAGTGTGAAAGGGGTCTAAGGGTCCTTTCACACGGGCGGTCCGCCCCGGTGGACTCCACTTCGCTCAGTGGGGGATCGATCTGCTGATCCCCACTGAGCAGGCGGATGACAGGTCTATCTCCACTCACTGTGCAGAGATGGACCTGTCAGAGCCCCGCTCTCCTCTATGGAGAGATCGGATGAAAATGGACCGCCTGTCAGTTTTCATCTGATCTGCCAGACGAATGGAAAATAGGATCACCTTCCGTATGGATTTCACGGACTGGATCGGATAGCAGTGGGTGTCAGCAGACATGTCACCGCTGGCATCTGCCGTTCCATAGAATCGAGGGTCCTGATCAGGTCCACCTGAAAAACCTGACAGGACCTGATCAGAAAGCCAGAGTAAAAGGGGCCTAACTAAAACAAAACTGAAATTTGATATCAAAATTAACACTAATAAAGACTATTATACTGAATCCAATTAACCTACCAGCATTGTTAGGTTAATTGGCTCCTGGAGGAAACTCACGCAGACACAGAGAGCAGAACATGAAAACACCATGCAAATGGCGTACTGGCCAGGATCCAAACCAAAAGACCCAAGTGCCACTAGTCCATTAAAGCAGGCAGGCCCTCTCCCTACAGGGTTATTCGAAGAGACACTTTACAATCTGATTGCACCTCAACTAGAAAAAAAAAAAAATCACCACACAAACACACAATGTTGCTTGCTAACTAGCTCCAAGTGCAGAAATGTTCTAATATTGTACAGTCATGCAATCTTTATATTTCTCCTATAAACCTAACAAGATTCACTAATGTGGAAATGACATCTCGCTTCATTGGAAGTGCTGTTCCCAGTTACTTCTGATGGCACCAACCTCACCATGCAGCACCGATATCTGGCGTCTACCCAGGAGGATGTCTGTTACAATAGACACAAATAGCCCGAATTGGGATCCCAACCCCGCACGAGTGCCTCAACGTTGCATATAATAAAGATTAGATTTTATGTGTCCTTTACCATTTGCTGTTATGTTAATGCTACAGAAATATACTTACAAGGTAAGCGGATCCAGCGTTGTGCTCTTCTCTACAAGCACTTTCCTACTTCAGGCCCTGTCCCAGGTCACCATCTTCCTCTTATCGTCCTCTTGTAGGTCATCAGGAGCCAACTTTCTCTTCCTGGTTCTTGCAGCCATCCCCCCCGATGATGCAGGGCCTGATGCATTTTCCTGCACTGTGGGGAAGCCTGCAGCCTCCTGGGATACAGGAAGTTGGTATCCCTAGAGGATGCGGGGGAGAAAAAAAAAAAACACCAATTTTGCCTAGGCGAAAATGGTGACAGGGGGTTGGCTCAACAGTGAGTAACAGGAAGATTGGGATGGTGGAATTGTAGTTTTTGCCTATCCGTCCACTTTAAAATGGAAGTATACTATGGAAGTGCATGTCAAATCTATCCCCCGACTGCTGTTTTTTTTTTTTTTTTTTCTTCCCCAGGGATGCAAATTATACAGGACCCTTATCCACACCTGGTGGTCAGGCCCTAAACAATTATCAAGTCCTATCCCTGATCTCTTGGGACTCTCTGGACACATGCTACTTTTGTTCTACTATGACTCGTCACAAACAAAAATGGAAACTCATCGCACAAGTCACTGTAGCCATCACCTCAGTGATCAATCAACAGTAGTCACAGCTCATTCTTCCCTCATAATCATTTAACTACATTCTGGTTAAACCACCCCCCAGACACACTATGGATCATGACAAACATCCTAAAATTTGGGTCCCGTTAATCAAACTCCAAAGAAACCTGATCATTCTGTATAGAAAGATAAAAAAGGGATTACAGTAAAACAGACTTCCTTAACCTTTCCAACACAGAGGAACCCTTTGAAATAACTTTCTCAAGGAACCCATGCTTAAAATGACTATCTACAACTCATGATATATTAGTGTGATGGTCAGTGGGAATAATGCTTCTTACACTAGTGATCATTGGGAAGAAATGCCTCCCTACAGATAGCTAAAAAAGATCAATGGTATCAGTGGGAGCTTATCTGAGAGGCAGAAATTGCTCAAGGAACCCCTAGCAACCTCTGGAGGAACCCTTGGGCTGCATGGAGCCCTGGTTGAGAAACCTTGCAGTAAAACCTTGGTTTGAGAGCGTTTTGCAAGACAAGCAAAATGTTTTAATACATTTTTGACTTGATATACAAGCGATGTCTTGATATACAAGTAGCGTCATGTCACAACTGAGTATAAAGAGAAGAGAGGCGCCTCTAAGTGTAGCAATATGGTTACATTTAAAGAAGGTACAACATTTAGCAACTCACATGGTTGATGATTAACCACTTAAGCCCCGGACCATTTGGCTTGCCAAAGACCAGAGCACTTTTTGCGTTTCGGCACTGCGTCGCTTTAACTGACAATTGCACGGTCATGCGACGTGGCTCCCAAACAAAATTGACGTCCTTTTTTTCCCACAAATAGAGATTTCTTTGGCGATATTTGATCACCTCTGCAGTTTTTATTTTTTTGCGCTATAAAAACAAAAAAGAGCGACAATTTTGAAAAAAAAAAAAAAAAAGCATTATTTTTTACTTTTTGCTATAATAAATATCCCCAAAAAATATATAAAAAAACTTTTCCTCAGTTTAGGCCGATACGTATACTTCTACATATTCTGGAAAAAAAAAAAAAAAAAAAAAAAAAAAAAAAAAATCGCAATAAGCGTTTATTGATTGGTTTGCGCAAAAGTTAGTCTCTACAAAATAGGGGATTGTTTTATGGCATTTTTATTTATTTATTTATTTTTTTACTAGTAATGACGGCGATCGGCGATTTTTATCATGACTGCGACATTATGGCAGACACATCGGACAATTTTGACACATTTTTGGGACCATTGGCATTAATACAGCGATCAATGCTAAAAAAATTGCATTGATTACTGTAAAAATGTCACTGGCAGTGAAGGGGTTAACCACTAGGTGGCGCTGTAGGGGTTAAGTGTGTCCTAGGAAGTGTGTCTAACTGTGGGGGGGGGCTGTGTGTGACACTACACTGATTGCCACTCCCGATCACAGGGAGCAGAGATCAGGGTCACTAGGCAGAACAGGGAGATGCTTGTTTACACTATCATCACCCCGTTCTTCCTCACCGTGAGACGATCGCTGGTATCCCTGCAGACATCAGGTCCGCGGGACCCACGGTCACGGAGCTCCCAGCGGCGTGCACGCACCCGCAAGCCCCGCCTCTTAAAGGGCAACGTACAGGTAAGTTAACCTGCCTGTATGTGCCCTTCTGCCGCAGTATATATGCGTGAGGCGGTCGGGAAGCAGGCACATCTAAGTATGCAGGCATCCAGGGTAAAGCTATCCACTAAGACCATCCTCCTCACCGCCGAAGTTGTCCCTTCCACGCTGCGCTCCAATCGCTCTACTGCAGGGTGGGGGGAGGGGGGGGTATAAGTGGACAGCTTTACGACGGATGCCTGCATACTTAGATGTGCCTCTTTTAATCAACCATTCGAGTTCCTAAATGTTGCACCTTCATTAAATGTAACCATATTGCTACACTTACGCCACGTACACACGGTCGGAATTTCCGACAGAAAAAGTCCAATGGGAGCTGTTGGTCGGATATTCCGACCGTGTGTATGCCCCATTGGACTTTTTCGGTTGGAATTTCCGATGGACGTTATTCCGTTGGCAAGTCCGACCATGTGTACGCGGCATTAAAGGCTCCGCTCATTTATACTCTAGCTTCTGCTGGATTTTGCTTCTAATCCCCTTGTGGAGGCTTCCATTTGTGGATGGACAAGTTATGGTTACACAACTCTTTATATGGACTATAAACTGAAGGACTTATGAATAAATGGCTGTGGATCGAATCATCTGAGTTTCCATTATTTCTTATGGGGAAATTAGCTTTGATATACAAGTGCTTTGGATTACAAGCATGGAAAGAATTATGCTTGCAATCCAAGGTTTTACTGTATTTCCAAAAATACATCAATTTATGATGCCCTGCCATGATTAGGCCTCATGCACATTGGTTTATTGTAAACGTTATTTCTCCTATCTCCTGAACGAAATTCTCCTGGGTTCGGGAGAGGAGCATTTCACTGCTCCTAAACTCTGGTAAAAGCCTATGTTTACATGGACATTCAGGCTTGTATTAAGTTGAGTGTAGGGCTTTAGCAAAAAAAAAAAAAAAAAAACACCAATAGCTCATAAATGTGAATGTGAGTTTAGGAGCAGCAGTGTGCATGAGGCCTTAGGCTTAATGTGCACGGGATGTTTTAGAACCTCTCCTGAACGATTCAACTTGACAGATAGCAACCGACGTTTAAAAAAGTCCATATTGCCATGTTTATCCGCCACGTTTGCGTTTAGAAGCTTTTTTTTTTTTTTTTTTTTTTTTTTTTTTTTTTTAATAGTCAAAAATTAAAAACTCCTCTAAACGAAATGTGGCTAAAACGCAAGTTACCGCAATTACAAGCTGCTACACGCATTTGGCATTTAAAAAATGTGATGCTGGCTGTTTCCATCTTGCTTGTGGGCATGTGAAGCCCACAAGCATCGATTTCCTGGATGCGGTGAATGCTGTTCATTCACAGCTTGTTCACACGCATGATCATTGTTTCCGCACTGAATCTTGGGAAGTCTGACACTAAGCTCCCAGGAGACAGTGCGGCGCCGGGGAAAGGCAATAAACACGCCTTCTCCCATGGTAGGAGAGACAGGAAGTTCCACAATAAAGTACAATATAAAGGTAATTACAGCGATAAAAAAAAAAATTGTGCGGCATTTGAACATCTATGCAATTAACCGAAGGGGGTAAGATTAAGTTAAAAATTTGAGTGGAACCCCGTTTTAACTGCCTAGAAAAGACTATAAACAACCTATGTACTGATAAGATAACAGAGGAGAGTTCAGGGGCAGCTGAAAAAAAAATACCCAACTGCTCATTTTGAAATGCTATACTATCCAAAAGAAAAAAAATAATCTAATTTCTTCATAAATTTAGGCCAATATATATATATATATATATATATATATATATATATATATATATATATATATATATATATATATATATATATATATATATATATATATATATATATAGGTTTGTGCAAAAGTTATGTCTACAAACTGTGTGATATGTACTGGAATTTCTATTTAAATTTTTTTTTTATGCTAGTAATGATACGCAAGGAATAATAATCAGTGACATAGCGGGCCTGCAATATTGCGGCAGACAATCAGACACTGACACTTTGTGGGAACCAGCGACACTAATACAGTGATCAGTGCCAAAAATATGCTCTGTCACAGTACTAATGACAGGCTGGGAAGGGGTTAAACATCTAAGACAAAGGGTTAAATGTGTGCCTAACCAGTGTTTTGGTGTACAGTGTGCTAGGTTTACTAAGGGATGTGCTGGTTGCAGGGAAACAAAATCCAGCACATCCCTGCTGACAGGACAGAGCTCTGCATTGTTTACATATGCAGAGCTCTGTCCTGCCTCTCTCCTCCCCGATCAGCGTGTGCCGGTGGACATCCATTAGCCGACACCCAATGATCGGCTTCTACTGTGTCTAATCTCTAGTAGAATCACAAAAATTAGAAATAGTTGTTACTCAATACCCTTAGCAATATTCTTAAGCATTGGTTGTAGCAAGAGCTGAAGAGCACCAAGCATCTCACACCTTTTACTTAGCTGGGCAATCTCTGTGTTCAAAAATACGTTTTTCCAACGCCATCTTTAACCAGTTCAGATCCGCGCTATTGCCGGGCGGCGCACTCGGTGATCAGCGAGTCTAAGACTCGCCTGATCACAGATCGGAGTAAGGGGTCGGTCCCGACCCCTTACCACATGATCAGCTGTCAGCCAATGACAGCTGATCATGTGATGTAAACAAAGCCGGTAATCGGCTATTATTTCTCCTCGCGCTGACAGCGTGAGGAGAAAAAAAAAAGGCGATCACCGGCAGCCGTGAGAGGGACATCAGTTCCGATCATAGCGATCATCTGTGCCCCCTGCTAGCGACACCTAGCATTAGGCAGCAGTGCCGCCTACCAGTGCCCATCAGCGTCACCAATCAGTGCCCACAGTGCCACCCATCCGTGCCGCCTTATCTGTGCCGCCTTATCTGTGCCCATCCGTGCCGCCTCATCAGCACATTTCAATGAAGGAGAAAAATTACCTGTTTGCAAAATTTTATAACAAACTATGAAACATGATTTTTTTATTTTTTTTTGCAAAATTTTCCATCTTTTTTGTTTGTTTAGCAAAAAATAAAAATCCCAGCTGTGATTAAATACCACCAAAAGAAAGCTCTATTTGTGGGGAAAAAAATGATAAAGATTTCTTTTGGGTACAGTGTTGTATGACCGCGCAATTATCATTCAAAGTGCGACAGCGCTGAAAGCTGAAAATTGGTCTGGGCAGGAGGGGGGTTAAATAAATAAAAAATGTAAATCCCGTTGACCAGCATGAGACATAAAATAAATAAATAATTCTGCAATACTACCTTCTGCTATCCCCAAAATACTCTCAGCTCCATCCTCCCCCTGGGTAGAATGATGCCAAACATAATTTAAATCACTTCTGGTGAACCAAGGCCTTCATCATGGACATGCCTCCTTAGGTCACGTCATCCTGCTGGTTCACAGTACTTCGACAACGTGGAGCACATATCATTATGTGAGAGCACCAGGGTGTCCAGGAGTACTGCAGCTAATGAAGAAGAGGAAGGACCTATGGTGTCACTGGACTGGCCTGAAGACGACAGAACAAAAAGTATGCATAAAGATAAAGGGTATGTATGAAAGAAAAAAAAAAAAATTGAAGCTGGGCTTTAAAGTAAACCTGCATTGAGCATTACATGAAGATTGTAACCGATGACCAGAACTCTAGCTGTAATACTGGCCCCCTTGCTTCACTAGTTTCCCCAATAAATTGGCAGAGGTTTTATCCCTTTCTTACTCTTTTCAAAACTAAAAAAACATTTTTTTGGTTATACATACACGTTAAAGTGAAACCCTACATTCTTTCAGCAATTTAGCTGCCATTATAAACTCTTAGTATGCTCGTTCTTGTGTTTAATCTTGCCTTTCTGAACGTTCTATTTGGGCCCCATGGTCGCTGGCCTTGCTTTCTGATTTTAGAGTGGCTCCTTGCAGGATCCTATGAAGCCACCCTATAGTGTATGCCCCTGTAAATAGGACTAAATGCCAACACTGCCTGCACCAACAGACAGACAGCCTAAGAGAACACCCCCTTCAGTTCCTACCACCAGAGAAGTGAGTGACAGCAGCTGCAGAAGTTGTGCTATCACTTTTTTTTCCCATATTGTGTGCCAGCATGCAGGCAGCATGCTCACATTAGTGAAACCTCACCTCATGAAGAGGTTATATGATAAAATGCGTTGTGAAATACATTTAGTGAGTGCACTCCCTGAATAGTACATGTAAGCTGCAAAGAGACGACAGATATTCATGCGAGTCTTTCAACATTCTTTGATAAGTAATGGTTTATTGCCCTCTGCTACAATAATCTATAGTGGGGGTCGGCAACCCATCAGTTGGGATCTACCAGTTGACCGCAAGGTTGAGCTCAGGCGGCTTCAGGCACTAGTCCAAAGCTGCCTGAGCTATCTTAACGGGAAGCTGTCGGCTTTGACCGAAGCCATCTGAGCCCATTACCCACCTGGTTGGCCCTTCTTCAGCAAGGCAAGTACATCGGTGTTCTTCCTCCTCTTACAGAGGTGCAGGGAAGCCACATGTCTAAAGGCACTATTCTGATCTATGCCAGCCATCCTCTCCCTTCCACCATGGTATGGACGGGAGTGAAGGGCTGGCAGAGAAGAGAATGCCAGAGGAATGCATCATCTCTACTTCCATGCATATGGGTGAAATCACCGGCCAACTGTTATCTCCCCTACTGACCTCTGCCCTTCTGACCCCTTTACATTCCCCTACTGTCCTCTGCCTTGCTGATCCCTGTACACTGCCCACATACTCATGACCTCTGTATTCTGCCCACACACTTTTGACCCCTGTACACTGCTCTACATGCAAATGACCCCTGTAAACTACCCTCTGCCCTGCATATTCATCACTACATCTAAGGCTTCATTTACACCAGGGCAGTTTGAATCACGGACAAAATTGCAGCAATTTGTTACCCGCAATTCAGAATTGTGGCAAAACACGGGACATGTTTGCGATACCGTTATTTCTCAATGGCACCCTAAACGCGGTGCGATTTTAACGCACGACAAATAACAGCAAAATAGTGCAAACAAAATCGTTCCAGGACTTCTTTTCGGTAATCCCATGATTGTGCTGAGACAATCGCAGCAAAGTTGCACTACATTTAGGGTTCCATTGAGAAATGGTATGTGTCCCGTGTTTTGCTGCAATTTTGAATCGCCCAGGCATGAATGGAGCTTTACTGACCTCTATACACTGTCCTCCTTGCTACTTACACTGGCCAGAACAGCCAGACCAGAAATGAGACCTGCCATGCCTGAAGTACCAGTTCTACCTTCACGGTGGACTTCTGCATCAGCCTTAAGGTGACCAATTACTCTCCAGACATGAAACAAATTGTGCATAAAAGCGAATGTGACGAACGCGGGTGTCAGATCCCTGCCCTCCCCTCGACGAAGGACCAGCCAACCTCACACCACACAGTCAAGTAACAATGCCACTCCCAGCTGCGCCCAGCAGAAAGATCTTCCAGCGTGCAGGACCACAATCTAGGTGCCAGCAGCCTGAGAGCGACTGTCACTGGGCTAATTATGCAATTAACCCTTTAACTGCCACCACCCCTGTTTTAAAAGACCGAGCAGGGGGAGACTGGTAATTTTAGCAATGCATCTGCAACACACACTGCCGCCACAGACAGGTCTGCTCAAAGGCCGTACTCTAAAACAGTAGCGCCCTTCAAGAGGCAGGTTAATTTATAGCTTGCATTAAAAGCTTTAGAGACAAGGTTAACACTTTTCAACATAAGGGTTTATTATGAAAAAGGTCAAAGTTGGTGCAAATAAAACATTTACAGAAAAAAAGATGTTTCAAAAAGATAACGAACATACAATAATAATAATCTTGGGATTGGCGGTCGGGTGCAGCTGCCGCCTTTGCCAGTAAGGGAACCAGGCAGTGCAGCCTTCTAGCTTCACACCCGGTTCCCCACTGCACACGCACGAAGCGCGCTGCGCATTCCAATTGGTCCGGCAGCGGAGAGAGGAGGAGCCAGATTTATGACTTACCATGCTGCAGTCCGACGGAAGTGGTGACGGGGATCTGTCAAAAACTGGTCCCCGTCTCCCCCTCCCCCCCGAAAGGTGCCAAATGTGGCACCTGAGTGGGGAGGGAGGAGACAAATAAGCAGAAGTTCCACTTTTGGGTGAAACTCTGCTTTAAAAGAAAAAAATTACAAAAAAAAAAAAAAAAGGGGGAGGGCGCCACACCCTGGTGATCTTTTTTGTGTTGTCCAGGCAGATCTCCAACTCTCAAAGGCTGCCTACCCCTAATCTACAGCAATGTGTTCTGGCTAAAAATGACAAGGCTTTAGTACTACCTTAAAGCAGAACTCTGGGAATTAAAGCGGTTGTAAACCCATTACAACCACTTTAACCTACAGGTAAGCCTGGATTAAAGGTTTACCTGTAGGTGCAAGAAATATCTCCAAAACCTAAAAGGTTTAGGAGATATTTGCAGAAATAGCGGCACCAATGTCTACAGCGCATACGCTGGCGATCATGCCCTTAGTGGCGGCACCAGCACGCATGCGCGGGAGTGACGTAATTGCGGCTCCAGCCAATCACAGCGCCGGAGCCACGACACCCGGAAGTCACTTGGGGATAGATTGCGCCGGAGGAGGCGAACAAGGGCTTTCGATCTCAGGTAATTCATAATGAGCTAGTAAGCTATGCATACTAGCTCATTATGCCTTCGTCCTGCAGGGTGTATTTTTTTTCCAGAGGCTTTACTTCTTCTTTAAACAAAACCTACCCTTGCAGCAGCCCCCCCCCCCCTCGCAATCTAGGGGTGCAGGAGTGAGGTGTAATACTTACATGGCTCCACAGGGGTGCCTCCAGCGGTGTGATCCACCCAGTGCAGCAATCACATGTTTGTCTCCTGATATACAAAGCAAGGCTGACAGCCCTGCCTTGCATGTGAGAGCTCACAGCTTTAGGTAGAAGAGAAGCGTGCTGGAGGGAGGATCAGGAAAGTAATGCCCATAATAATAATAATAATATTTTATTGCACTACTAGGACTGATTAGGTCTAATTCCTGGGAGTTCAGCTTTAGGGTCCCTAAACTGGAACAACTGGAACAAGTATGAGAATACCTGATCACTGTCATCCTTGTGACGGGAAAACTTGATTCCAGGGGACAATCACTTCCAGGATGAGAGGTCAGTAGTAGCTGCCCTAGCATAGACAATTACTATAGGAGGCTAAACTCCATGACTAGCCCCTGTGCCTCACCTATCACCATGGTCTCGTCAGGAATCTCTTCAATGAAACATTTCTTCTCGGTCTCCCCGATGTGGAAATACAGGGAGGACACCGGGCCCAGACAAGCGGCCACAGATAGTAGGAACCAGGCGGCAGCCATCTTCAAGCACGGCAGGAAAAGCTCACCGGAAGCTGAGGTAGCTTCGCCGGCTGCCACGTCCTCCAGGCCGGCCAATCAGAGCCGCGCCCGGGCACACTGCAGCCCGTGACGTCACCCAGCCCAGGAAGTGGTGTCAGGAGAGGCTGACACGTTCCTCTAATGAGAGGCTTCTCCTTGTCACCAACGTTCTTTACACACACACACACATTGACCATAAAACAAAGGAATTTAAAAATGTAACTGCTAGTATGTTAGAGTGAATGTAAAGCCAGCAGTTTTTTTCGTTTTGGGTAGAACAGCAAAAGGTTAAACCCCTGCCAGTTTTTATTTTGAGGTCTGTGCCCTGTTGGGGAGACTTTACTTCATTTCCTGTCCCAGAGATGCAACAGGAAGTGAGAGGAAATCTCCTTTCTTACCTCCGCTCAGTTTCTGATCCAATCTGCCTAAAAGGAAGAGGATGGATCCTCACCCACGGTAGGTGGGTGTAACCAGCCTGTTCAAAGGAATGCATTGACCTTCCCATCAGGTCCGTAGGGTGACCACTATGGATGAGCTCCGGCGTGTTCGCATGCTGCACGTGCCGAGCCCTCCAGGAAGTCGGCAATGCGCTGCGCTAATCACAGGCAGTGAGACATTTCCCGGTCTCTGCAGCCGCACATCTGGAAATGTCTCACTGCTTGTGATTAGCGCTGTGCAGTGCCGAGTTCCTGGCAGGCTCAGCATGTGCAGCATGCGAACACACCAGAGCTCATCCTTAGTGACCACACTGCCATTCAGGGAAAATTTTGCCAAGGACCGGGGGTGGCAGGGGTTTGTGTTGAATGTAGTTTCGGGGTTGGCGGGATTTCGGCGGCGAGTGATTTGTCGGGTGAATGGCTGGTTTTAGCACTTATATCATCCCAATACCCTGCATATATCATCACTTATACCATCCCAACACCATGCTTGAAATGTATTTCTATTATTACATTGTAATAATAGACTCCCCTCCCTTAGTACAGACCCCCTTCCCTCAGTATAGACCCCCCTCCCTCAGTGCGGACCCCCCTCTACTACCTGTAGACCCCCTCCCCCTCTCCACTAAGTATAAGCCCCCTCCCTCAGTATGGACCCCCCACTAACTATAGGCCCCCTCCCTCAGTACAGACCCCCCCACTAACTATAGACCCCCTCCCTCAGTACGGACCCCCCTCCACTAACTATAGACCCGCTCCCTCAGTACGGACCCCCCTCCGCTAACTATAGACCCCCTCCCTCAGTACGGACCCCCCTCTCCACTAAGTATAAGCCCCCTCCCTCAGCACGGACCCCCCACTAACTATAGACCCCCTCCCTCAGTACGGACCCCCCCCACTAACTATAGACCTCCTCCCTCAGTACGGACCCCCCTCTCCACTAAGTATAGGCCCCCTCCCTCAGTACGGACCCCCCTCTCCACTAAGTATAAGCCCCCTCCCTCAGTACGGACCCCCCACTAACTATAGGCCCCCTCCCTCAGTACGGACCCCCCCACTAACTATAGGCCCTCTCCCTCAGTATGGACCCCTCCACTAACTATAGACCCCCTCCCTCAGTACGAACCCCCCTCTCCGCTAAGTATATACCCTCTCAGTGAAGACCCCCCTCCATCAAGTATAGATTCCCCCCTCAGTACAGACTCCCCCGTCAGTGTAGACCCCCCCTACTAAATACAGACCATTTCTCCATCAGTATAGACCCCCCTGACTAAGTATAGACCCCCCTAAGTACAGAACCACCCACTAAGTACAGACCCCCCCCACAGTAGTACAGTACAGACCCCCCACTAAGTAGAGAACCCCCCACAGTACAGACCCCCCCTTCCACTTGTGCTAGTGGAGAGGTGGGTGTCAGAAACGTGCTGGGGGGGCACTTTTTACCCTTTTCCTGATCACTGTCCCTGTCCCTCCTCTGTCTATCTATATAAACATAATATAAGCTTAGAACAGACCTCAGATCAGCGCCAGGAATGCACAGCGGTGTCCCTCTTCCCTCTCCATGTACTTGTAAATAGCCGAGGAGGGGAAGGCGGCTTCGGTCTGCTCTGCGGTACGAGGCAGGGAGACATCCAGGGGCAGAGCTGCAGAGATGGTAACAGTGCTGGTGGATTTGTGTCTTTGGGGCTGCCCCCACTGACAGCCTCGTCCGGCATGGTGGAGAGCGTTAGGCGCGGAGGAGAAAGTTAACTTCTCCTCAGCTTTGCATGCTGGGCAGAGTCGCGCTTTGAGGTCACTGGTTGCTAGCCGCCAGGCGGCTATAGAAACCAGTGACCAGAGTCTCAGATGGAGCTGGAGGCAGAGCGAGCACCAGCGCTATAGCGGGGTTTGCTCGCTCTGTCAATTCCATTCCGGGACACTGTATTGTCCCAGAATGAAGGTGCCCGGGACCCAGGAAAGACCTGCCAATTGTGGGAATGTCCCGGGCAATCTGGGACATGTGGGCACCCTACAGGTCCGCCTGTCAAAATATCGACAGGCAGACCCAATCGAAGGGGCCTTAGACAGCTGTCCCCAGAGCAGGTCCCCTGGCATTGGGGGAACCTAAAGCACCTTGTCCCCATGTTGATGGGGACAAAAGCCTCTTCCCTACAACCTTGGGCTGTGGTTGTGGGGGTCTGCAGGCAGGGGGCCCCCATATCCCCTACCCATTCGACAGTACAAGAGTTTTTGACAAGTCCTTTATTAAAAAAATTTAAAAAACAATGTCCTCAATGAAGATCCATTCTCAATCCCGACACCACCGCTGGACCCGAAAAAAAGCTTGGCTCGCGACAACGCTCCCGCGGTCTTCCTGCTTCCTGTGACATATCGTAAATAGCTGAGGGCCACCTAGTGGCACTGCCCCCCGTGAGAGAATTGATCGGTGCATGCCGGGCTGTCTACTTCACAGAGGGGCAGTGCCACCAGGTGACGTTGCCAGATGGCCCTGCCCCAAAGCACCCCCCCGGTATGGTTCAAGAGGGGGGGGGGGGGCGCTCACTCGTCCCCTCCCTTTCCTGACCTGCTGGGCTGCATGCTCAGATAAGGGTCTGGTATGGATTTTGGGAGGGACCCAATGCTATTTTTAAAAGTTTTGGTGTGGGGGTTCCCCCTGAAATCCATATTAGACCCAAAGAGCCTGGAATTCACCTGGGGGGGGGGGGGGGGCATGCTGTTTTTTTTGCCGGCAATTATTTTTTTTACATTTAGCTGTCAGCAGGAAACCTAGCTGACAGCTGATGACTCATCGGTTGTTAAGGACGCGGCAGCTGGCTTCCCACCCCTCTCCTTAGAAACTAGCTATATACAGTGTGTTTAAAGAGATAAAAAAACGCAAAATGCATGAAAACAGCAAAAACGCATCAAAAATGAGGGTTTAAAAATACAAAACGTGCCTGAAAACCGCATCAACTGCAACAGCTTAGATGTGAACCTAGACTAAATGGAGAAAAAGATACAAGATGTTAAAAAAAAAGGATATGTATGAATAAATAAGTAAATCAAATAATAAATAAAAATAAAATAGCTAGATCAGGGCCCGATCTGTTAGTGTCAGAGTCTGTGTTAGGTCAATGAGGTCAGTTCACTAAGATCTTGTTCACATGTGAGGTTGGGGGGGTGGCAATGAAACCCTGCAGCTGAGCTGTGCTTTTACCTCCCTTTTAGCTGCAGAGACAGTGGCCAGGGGTGTACAGGAATTATACCCCCTGTAGCTTTCGATGAGCATAGCACCTGTACAATACACATGAATAGGGCTGCTCTGCAAGCGCCCCGTAACCACATGCAATGCACGCGGTTGCTGCGCAATAGTGTGCTCATCAAAGTAGGTGAAGATATAATCTGAATGCAGATTGCTCTTTAGAGGGCACCACTTATATAAACAAGCCCTAAGAGATAAATACCGTGGGGGTCATGGCCTGAAGCTGCATGGAGTGTGGTGTGAGAGCTCCGGCTGCATTTATCCTCTAATTTCATTCTGCGGGGCCAAATCACCCTTAAACCCGGTAAAATCTTCTTCGGCTACCTAGGGCTGCTCCTGTGATCATGTCGCCAACTAAGCGAGCCCCGGGACGCTTGCAAAATTAGACAAGTATTGCCACGAGGAGCGGGACCCGACGAGAGAAGATGGCGCCGCATCAGTTGCAGGGGAAGAGACTCCGCTCTCCGGGGACACTGCTTGAATTCTGGACGCTGTCTCCCTCTGCCAAATGACCCTCACATCTAAGATCGAGGAAGTTAAAGTCAACATCTCCCTCATTCGCCAGGATATCCACAAGCTGAGGGAGAGGGTATCTGAAACAGAGCGTAGGATTGGACAGGCGGAAGACGAAATCCCGCCATTGCAGGTCACCATGGAGAGGCTTCAATATCAACTAAATGCCATCCTCAGCAAACAGGACGACATGGAAAACAGACTACGCCGTTGTAATCTCAGATTTGTGGGACTTCCAGAGAGGTCGGAGGGCTCGGACCCCCTCACATTCTTAGAAAATCACCTAATTGCCAACTACAGCAGGGAGGCCTTCTCTTCCACATTCGTGGTGGAGCGCGCGCACCGTCTGGCGGCGCGGCCTCCGCCATCCGGAGCCCCTCCACGAACATTTATTGCAAAGTTCCTGAATTACCGAGACCGGGATACTATTCTACGCCTTACCCGTGAAAAAGGCAACATACCATTTGGGGAAACACACATAGCAGTATTCTCGGATTTCTCAGCGGAGGTCCAGAAAAAGAGGGCGCAATTCTCGGAGGTCAAGCGTCAGCTGTGTAATCATCACCTAGCCTATACCATGCTTTTTCCAGCGCGCCTCCGAGTGATCCGAGACGGCAAGGCTCATTTCTTTGAGGATCCCTCGGCGGTCATTCCTTGGTTGGAGAGTCGGGCCGCGGCCAGCCCAGCGCCATCGTGAACTGCACCACGCGCTCCTGCTTTATTAATCTACACTGAAATGGAACCTTCAATCCCACGCTGAGGATGCACATCCTATGAACAGTGAGTTATTCTTCCCCTGTCCTTCTCCCACTCGTCATGTCCCAACTCACACCACCCACACGGATGCCCATGTGTTTTGACTGCCTACCTCCCCTTATTTAATTTGCATCCCCTGAAATGTTCTCTCCGCTGCTTTGCAAGCTGCGTCTGGCCCCCCAGATGAGACACTCATCCAGCCAAGCTCGCGTAACATTCCTGCACCCCTCCAGACACCCGGATGCTTAACTGTTTAGCACCGCTGTGCTCTTCTGTTACCTCTTGTTCGCTCCCAGCGGCAATCGGGGAGGCTCCTGGACTCCCCCTTCTTTTATCCTGTTGCATTACTTTTTCCCCATCTGGTGGACCGGGACTCCACTTACTGCCGCAAAAAGAAATGTTTCCCTGGCCAGCAGCAGACCCCACGGGCGTGGAGGGTTGCCACAAGTTTGTCATGCCGCGCTGGTCCAGAGCTGGCATAGTTTTGGTTTTAATTGTTTTGTTCGTTTATTTTTTTTTCTGTTCATTCATGCAATGTCTGTTGTGTCATGTACTACAATATATATACTGCTTGTTCTTGCCTAAATTGGCCAACATACTTCTCTGCATGGCTCCCTGCAGATCTGCTGCGGTCGCTCTGCGACTTCAATCAGCCTGTCTGCGGGGCTCCATCATGAAATACGAAACAGGGCCTGTACTTCAGTATGCACTACTGTCCGGGATGATATTGTTTGTGGTGTTGTGGACCTCTCCCTGCTGGTCCGACTAAGCACTCAATTAACATTGCTTCTGGGATGGCCTCCCTAAAAATTGTCACGTGGAATGTGAGGGGGCTGCGGGATAAGTCCAAACGACTTGCCGCACTGTCCCATCTCAAACGTTTGCGTGCAGATATATCTGTGCTTGTAGAGACCCACATAACGGGGCAAATGCAAATGGCACTCAAAAAACCCTGGGTGGGCTGGACATATCAGGCCCCATTCACCAACAATTCTAGAGGTATTGCTATCCTTATAGCCAAAACGGTTCAGTTTCACCTTCATAGCTTACAGTTGGATCAGCAGGGAAGGTTCCTCTTTTTACATGCCTCGGTGGGAGGGCTCGAGGTTCTCCTGCTGGCTTTCTATGTTCCCCCGCCATTTCAGTTTGCTATTCTTAAAGTGGGCGTGGCCTTCATGTCTAAACATCCCACAGTACCGGCCATATGGATGGGGGATTTTAATATGGTGATCGACCCCCTCCTAGACAGGCTCCACTCATCCAATACACCACCAACCAGACCCGCCTTGACTAGGTTTGGCAGATTCCTTTCAGAGTTTGCCTTGACTGACACTTGGCGATTTAAACACCCCACCACACCTGCATATTCCTGCTTCACACCCTCACAGGCTGCAATGTCCCGCATAGATATGATAATGCTCTCTCCCACCTTGATCCCAGATCTCCTCGCAGTAGGATTCGGTATGAGGGTTCTTTCGGACCATTCACCTTACTGGATCACCCTGCGATTGACCTCCACCCCGCCGCCCCCCTTGTGGAGACTGAACCCATTCTGGCTCACTGTCCTCACGGATATTGAGATCATACAGCGTGAGTGGTCATACTACTTTCAGTCCAATCAGGGTTCGGTCTCGACTGGGATGGTGTGGGAGGCATTTAAATCTCATGCCCGTTTGACCCTTTCCACACACATTAATAGACATAAGGCCTCTTCTAAAATTATTCTACAACAGGCTGAGGAACACCTAAGCTCCCTTGAACAGATTTTCCTTGAGGATCCGACACCCTCTAACTTTGCTCAACTCCGCTTGCAATCCAGACTCACAGACCACCTGCACTATGAAAAAGCAAAAAAAGGCATTTTTTTCAGCAAGCAGAGGGTCTTCGAGCATGGAGAGCGGGCCGGGAGACTCCTGGCTTATATGGCTCATCTAGATCATACACCCCCGGTTGTGGTTCGGCTCCGCTCGGAGGATGGAACCATACTCACAGATTCTAAACAGGTTGCCCATGAATTCAGACGTTTTTATGCCAACCTATATACCTCTAAGGCTAATCGCCCCCCAAATGAGCTACACCTTCTCTTGCAAAATATTGACTTCCCCTCTCTCATGGCTTCCCAGATAGAGCTCTTGGAAGCACCCATCACAGAGGAGTGCGTCAAGGTGGCAATAGCGAGTCTACCAGCGTCAAAAGCCCCAGGCTCTGACGGTCTCCCACTAGAATTCTATTCTCAGTTCCAAGAAGTCCTTGTCCCCAGATTGGAGTCTCTATACTCTCACATTTACAAATCCGGTATACTCCCACGAACTATGAATGAGGCCCTCATTGTTCTTATCCCAAATCTGGGAAAAGATCCTCTCCAACCTGAATCCTATCGTCCGATTTCTCCCCTCCAATTAGATGTAAAAAATCATTCCAAAATTCTTGCCTTAAGACTCAACAAAGTCATACTCAGCCTTATTCATGCCGACCAAACAGGCTTCATGCCAAATAAAAACATTGCATTCAACCTGAGAAGACTATTCATAAATCTCCAAGCCACGCATGATAATGTCAATTCTAGGGTGGTGGTTAGTCTGGATGCCGCTAAGGCATTTGACTCGGTGGAGTGGAGCTACCTGTGGGAGTGCCTTCACAGATTTGGCTTTGGCCCCAGATTCATCAGGTGGCTCCAGCTCCTCTACCAGGCTCCCACTGCCCGAATCCAAGTTAACGGCAAAACGTCCACCCCACTCTCATTGTCTAGAGGAACACATCAGGGCTGCCCTATATCCCCCATATTGTATGCGCTGGCTGTTGAGCCCTTAGCCATCGCCATTAGGGCGCACCCTGATATCAAGGGTCTCCGCATGGAACAAGTGAGTGAGGTTCTCAGTCTATACGTGGATGATATGCTTCTCTATCTAGCAGACGCGGGCCCCTCCCTAGCAGCAGCCCTGCACCTTATTCAAGAGTTTGGGACCTTCTTGGGGCTGCAGATAAATTGGTCCAAATCTCAAATACTCCCCATAGACGCCTCTGTCCCTACAAACACTCAAGAGGCTCTCCCACTGGTAAGAACCAACCAGATTAAATACTTAGGTATACAATGCTCTCGTTCCCTCGCAGACTATACACGCCTTAATATTGAACCAATGTACACTCTTCTCAAAAGCAAAACTCAAATCTGGTCTAGACTTCCTCTGGGAGTAATGGGTCGTATTAATCTGGTGAAGATGATCCTCCTCCCCAAATTACTATACCTATTTTGGCATGCTCCACTGTACATTCCAATTCACGTGTTTAGATCCATGGAATCCATACTTAATACCTTTATATGGGGCTTCTCCAGACATAAACTATCATGGCAGACCTTGAAATGTCCCACCCATTTAGGGGGCACGGCCACCCCTGACCTAACATTTTTATTACATAGCTTCCCAGTTGTCCCATTTTTATTATTTCAATAGACACGATAGACTCTGCTACTCCTCACTGGTATGCACATCTGCGACTGATGTGGTGGCTCACCCTTTCCAGATACTCTTCTGTAAGCACAGGGGTCTGTCCCACTCCGGGGGTAGGCGACATATGTTACAGCACCACAGTAAGATTTGGCAGCGCGCACTTACCGTTATTGGGGCTCCCCTCCTACATGCTCACACACCACTCTGGGATAATCCCCAGCTCCCTGAACTAATGATTATCCTGGACTTTAAACTATGGATAATTCATAAAATTATATACCTCTCCCAGCTCATTACTGGAGGTGCTGTTAAACCATTTCAGACCCTTAAGGATGAATTTGCTCTCCCCAACTACATGTTTTTCCGCTACCTCCAAGTTCACCATGCCCTCCAATCTCAATTCAGTAACTCTATCCCCAGGCTAGAAGTAGTGATCTTTGCAGATATGATTCTTGGCGACGACCCTAAGAAGCTGATCTCCACTCTCTATAACCATCTCCTTTCACCATCTGCCACCACCCATACATACCAACTAAAAGCCAAATGGGAAACTGACATTGGGGAAATAGACAAAGAGCAATGGGGGGAAATACTGGCGGCTTGTACAAAAGTATCTCCTAAACTATCAGATCGACTCACCCACCTTTTCATCCTCCATAGATCTTACCTCACCCCTGCACGAATACTTAAGTATAAACAACCTGCCCCAGATATGGTGACACTTATAGTACATTTTATCATCTCATATGGTCCTGCCCATCTATTCAGCGCTATTGGTCACAAATAGTCAAATTCCTTCATGACTGCATGGGCTCCCCCCTAACATTATGCCCACACCAATGTCTGCTTGGCCTCCTCCCCATTCCAGAGGAGAAGTACCTGACAATATTTGCTGAGAGGCATGTTGAGTCCATGGAATATTTTATTTTTTGACACAAGTTGCGGGAAAGTGACATTTTTTTTTTTTTGCACAAAGTTGTCACTAAATGATATATTGCTCACACAGGCCATTGGCATATGTGGAATTGCACCCAAAAATACATTTAGCTGCTTCTCCTGAGTATGGGGATACATGTGTGGGACTTTTTGGGAGCCTAGCCGCATACGGGGCCCCGAAAACCAAGCACCGCCTTCAGGATTTCTAAGGGCGTAAATTTTTGATTTTACTCCTCACTACCTATCACAGTTTCGAAGGCCATAAAATGCCAAGATAGCACAAAACCCCCCAAAATGACCCCATTTTGGAAAGTAGATACCCCAAGCTATTTGCTGAGAGGCATGGTGAGTATTTTGCAGGTCTCATTTGTTTTTGAAAATGAAGAAAGACAAGAAAAATGTATTTTTTTTTTTCTTTTTTCAATTTTCAAAAGTTTGTGACAAAAAGTGAGGTCTGCAAAATACTTACTATACCTCTCAGCAAATAGCTTGGGGTGTCTATTTTCCAAAATAGGGTCATTTGGGGGGGTTTGTGCAGTCTGGGAATTCCATGGCCTCCAAAACTGTGATAGGCAGTGAAGAGTGAAATCAAAAATTTTCGCCCTTAGAAAGCCTGAAGGCGGTGCTTGGTTTTTGGGGTCCCGTACGCGGCTAGACTCCCAAAAAGTCCTAAACATGTGGTATCCCCGTACTCAGGAGAAGCAACAGAATGTATTTTAGGGTGTAATTTCACATATTCCCATGGCATATATATCATTTAGTGACAACTTTGTGCAAAAAAAAAAAAAAATTGTCTTTTTCCCGCAACTTGTGTCACAATATAAAATATTCCATGGACTCGACATGCCTCTCAGCAAATAGCTTGGGGTGTCTACTTTCCAAAATGGGGTCATTTGGGGGTTTTGAACTATCCTGGCATTTTATGCACACCATTTAGAAGCTTATGTCACACATCACCCACTCTTCTAACCACTTGAAGACAAAGCCCTTTCTGACACTTTTTGTTTACATGAAAAAATTATTTTTTTTTGCAAGAAAATTACTTTGAACCCCCAAACATTATATATTTTTTTAAAGCAAATGCCCTACAGATTGGTGGGTGTTTCATTTTTTTTTCACACAGTATTTGCGCAAACGCATTTTTTTTTTCAAACGCATTTTTTTGGGAAAAAACACACTTTTTTAAATTTGAATGCACTAAAACACACTATATTGCCCAAATGTTTGATGAAATAAAAAAGATGATCTTAGGCTGAGTACATGGATACCAAACATGACATGCTTTAAAATTGCGCACAAACGTGCAGTGGCGACAAACTAAATACATTTTTAAAAGCCTTTAAAAGCCTTTATAGGTTACCACTTTAGATTTACAGAGGAGGTCTATTGCTAAGATTACTGCCCTCGATCTGACCTTCGCGGTGATACCTCACATGCATGGTGCAATTGCTGTTTACATTTGACGCCAGACCGACGCTTGCGTTCGCCTTTGCGCGAGAGCAGGGGGGGGGACAGGGGTGCTTTTTTTTTTTTTTCTTTCTTATTTTTTTGCTTTTTTATCTTATTTTTAAACTGTTCCTTTCGTTTTTATTTTTTTTAATCATTTTTATTGTTATCTCAGGGAATGTAAATATCCCCTATGATAGCAATAGATAGTGACAGGTACTCTTTTTTGAAAAAATTGGGGTCTATTAGACCCTAGATCTCTCCTCTGCTCTCAAAGCATCTGACCACCATACCAGTACGTTGCTGGTCCTTGTTGGGCATATATTGTAAACTTTTTTTTCATGCAGCCTGTGGGCTGAACGAAAAAAAGATATTGATCGGTGGGTATGCCCACCATTAGAATACCTCCCTTCATCCACCCATTTCTAATGATGGGCATACATGCACCGTTTATATATGCCGAAGCATGGGGGCATCCTCCCGCAAAAGGCAGGAGCAAATCGCTCCTCCACCCACTGCTGCCTCCACGCTTCGGCATATATGCTGAGGTATGTAACTGTGGTGGTGAAATCACCTCCGACAGCGCTGGAGTCACGGCTTTATGTATCGTGGGAGCAAACACTGTTGCTGTCAAGATAAATAAATCCGCGCTGCAACTGAATGGCGTACCTGCTAAGCAAATGATGGTTAACAAAAAACAAAGTAACATTACAGTATAACAGTAATACTTACCATACCTGCAAAGCAAATACAAAAAAAAACATAGTAAAAAATAAAACATTTAACGCAACCTGTGCCTACCTAAAATATATATATGCCGAAGCATGGGGGCATCCTCCCACAAAAGGCAGGAGCAAATCGCTCCTCCACCCACTGCTGCCCCCAAGCTTCGGCATATATGCTGAAGTATGTAACTGTGGTGGTGAAATCACCTCCGACAGCGCTGGAGTCACGGCTTTATGTATCGTGGGAGCAAACGCTGTTGCTGTCAAGATAAATAAATCCACGCTGCAACTGAATGGCGTACCTGCTAAGCAAATGATGGTTAACAAAAAACAAAGTAACATTACAGTATAACAGTAATACCATACCTGCAAAGCAAATACAAAAAAAAACATAGTAAAAAATAAAACATTTAATGCAACCTGTGCCTACCTAAAATACATGTATGCCGAAGCATGGGGGCATCCTCCCACAAAAGGCAGGAGCAAATCGCTCTTCCGCCCACTGCTGCCCCCATGCTGAAGTATGTAACTGTGGTGGTGAAATCACCTCCGACAGCGCTGGAGTCACGGCTTTATGTATCGTGGGAGCAAACGCTGTTGCTGTCAAGATAAATAAATCTGCGCTGCAGCTGAATGGCGTACCTGAAAACAAAAAAATGGTTAAAACACAGTAAACTATAAAAAAATTACATACCTGAAAAGCAAACATGATAAAACATAACAATAAAACATTGCAGAATAGAATACGGTAAAAAAGAGCAGAACAATAGAGAGAAAATAGAGAGAGAGAGAGAACAATAAAACGACAACTATTTTTGGTTTTTTATTTTATATTTTTTTGTGTATTTTTTTTATTTTTTTACATTTTTTTTTTTTACATTTTTTTTTATAAGTGTAAAGGCTAGCCAGAGGCTAGCCTGTATTTGTGGGAGGAGGCTGGGAGGGCTACTTAAGCCTCCTCCTCTATCTGGCCAGGGCTCGTCGGCGTTTCTGGGTTCAATAGGGGGCGGGGCCTACACGTCACTTCCGGGTCGGCTGCAACATAGCGGCGGTGCCTCTCTCGGTGCCTCTCTCGGTGCTTCACCGGGGAGTTCGCCTGTCTACACACCTGCACCCACATCACGGGTCCCCGCTTCTCCCGGTATTTCAGCGGGGGGGGGTGCTTGGCCGACTCCTCTCCCTATCTAAAGACAGCTCCATGAGGGAGCCACTCGCTGGCCAGCTACTCTCTCCCCTTACCAGCTTGCTCCGGGGGGGCCGCCCACCCGCTTTTCCGGGTGTTGGGGGGGGGGAGTCCAGCCAGCCAGCTGTCTGCTCCTCTCTGCCCGCCTGCTTCTCCCGGCAATTATGCCGGGGGAGGGAGGGGGGCTGTCCATCCATCCATCCTCCACCCACCCTTCTTCCCCTCGGAATAGCATCAATCAGGTGCGGCCCGCCCGCTTCTCCCGGTGATTATGCCGGGGGAAGGGAGGGGGGCCATCCATCCATCCTCTACCCTCCTTCGGCTGCAGCTGGTCAGGTTCTGCCCGGCCGCTTCTCCCGGCGCTTTTGCGGGGGGGTACATCAGACGCCGCCCGCCCCTGTCTTCATCTGTCATCCAGGTGCCTGCCGGAGCTGTCAGGGCCGCCCGCTTCTCCCTGCGCTCGTGGGGGGGGGCGTTCGTCTATTAAAGTAGCTGCTGCCCACTTCTTCTCCCTTTCATCCAGGTGCCTGCCAGAGCTGTGGGGGCCGCCCGCTTCTCCCGGCGCTCATGCCGGGGGGAGCGGGGGGGGGCCGTCCAGCCATCAGCTACGGCTCCATTTGGTCAGTGTGCTGCCTGCCCGCCGGCTTCTCCCGGCTCCCATGGGGGGGGCGTCTATCCATCCATCCATTTGGGCACAATCCCGCATAGTGGGGGGGGGGCACCGCTGTTCCTCTGTCCCTTTGTTCCTGACAGCGCCAGGGGGCGGTGGCCGCCCGCTTCTCCTGGCACTCACGCTGCGGGGGAGGGGGGGGTGGTTGTGCCGTCTGTCCGGTCATCCATCCTCCAACCACCCACTTTCCCCACAGCCCCATCTGTCCGGGGGGGTGCTGCCCGCCCACATCTCCCGGCTCTCATGCCGGGGGGAGGGGGGGCGTGTCCGTCCATTCTCCACCCACCCACTTGTCACTCGCCTGCCAATTCACCTCCCTGGTACCACGCCATGCATCGTGGAGGGGACGCCCGCACGTCACCCAGTTTTCATAGCCGGGGGTGGCGCTCACCCGACCGCTCACCTCCCGGTATTCACGTGGGGCATCATGGGGGGGGGGGTCCCCGCACGCCTCCCGGGCATCCACCGCTTCAGTCACAAGTGTTCATATCGTGGAATTTCGGTCCCAGGATTTCTGTTACAGCGTTTCAGCACAGGTTTTCTGTCATAGCGTTTCTGTTTAGGCGTTTAGTCTCAGCGCTTGTTTTTTCTGTCATGGCGTTTTCCTGTCATAGCATTTCCTGCCTTAGCATTTCTGTCGTAGCGTTCAGCATTTCTGTCGTAGCGTTCAGCATTTCTGTCGTAGCGTTTAGCATTTCTGTCGTAGCGTTTAGCATTTCTGTCGTAGGGTTCAGCATTTCTGTCACTGGGTTCAGCATTTCTGTCGCAGGGTTCAGCATTTCTGAACCCTGGGTTCAGCATTTCTGTCATAGCGTTCAGCATTTCTCTCTTAGAGTTCTGCCTTAGCATTGCTGTCATAAGTGTTCAGCATTTCCGTCGCTGCGTTCTGCCCTAGCATTTCCGTCTCAGCGTTCTGCCCTAGCATTTCCGTCTCAGCGTTCTGCCCTAGCATTTCCGTCTCAGCGTTCTGCCCTAGCATTTCCATCTCAGCATTCTGCCCTAGCTTTTCTGTCATAGCTTTCTGCCCCGGCATTTCTGTCATAGCTTTCTGCCCCAGCATTTCTGTCTCGGCGTACAGTCTCGGCATTTCTGTCATAGCGGTTCTGCCCTAGGATTTCTGTATAGCGTTTCTGGCTCAGGATTTCTGTCATGGCATCTCTGCCCCAGGATTTCTGTCATGGCATTTTTTCTTTATTCGGTCATGGTGTTTTCTGTCATAGTGTTCTGCCCCAGCATTTCTGGCTAAGCGTTCAGGCTCAATTTTTTCTGTCTCGGCATTTCTGTCATAGTGTTTCTGCCCCAGGGTTCTGTCTTTGCATTTCTGCCATCAGTATTCCAGTCTCGGCGTTTCGGTCATGGCATTTCTGCCTCAGTGTTTCTGCCCCAGGATTTCTGTCATCGTGTTTCTGCCTCTGCGTTCTGTCTGAGCGTTTTCTACCCCAGCATTTTCTGTCATGGCATTTCTGCCCCAGGGTTTCTGTCATCAAATTTCTGCCCCTGGGTTTCTGTCATTACATTTCTGCCCCTGGGTTTCTGTCATTACATTTCTGCCCCTGGGTTTCTGTCATTACATTTCTGCCCCTGGGTTTCTGTCATTACATTTCTGCCCCTGGGTTTCTGTCATTACATTTCTGCCCCAGGGTTTCTGTCATTACATTTCTGCCCCAGGGTTTCTGTCATTACATTTCTGCCCCAGGGTTTCTGTCATTACATTTCTGCCCCAGGGTTTCTGTCATTTCATTTCTGCCCCAGGGTTTCTGTCATTTCATTTCTGCCCCAGGGTTTCTGTCATTTCATTACGTTTCTGCCCCAGGTTTTTTCTGTCATTACGTTTCTGCCCCAGGGTTTCATTTAGTTCAGCATTTTTGTCATAGCGTTGTTGTCCTTGTGTTTCTGCCCCAACGTTTCTGTTTCAGTGTTCAGCCTCAGCATCTCTCAGAGGGGCATTGTTGTTCAGTCACAGCACATACTCCGTTAGCTGTTTCATCTTCATTGTTTGTCATGTCTCATCGTTTTTTGTTCATGGTTGTACCTGCGTCAGGTAGCTAGGGCTCACATATCAGGATCTGTCACGTCTACAGATCCATACGGGCTGAGGTTTTGTTTGTTAATGATTGTTGACCACAATCTTCTCGCCCGTATAACATACGTCATACGATGCACGTTCATTCACCACACCTGTACGATTACCCACCACGGTCTGTGGGTACACTAGCCCTGAGTTTTCAGTTAATTACCTGTCTCTGCGCGGCAGGTTACTCGGGCTCACTCTTTACTCACACGAGGGGGGGGGGGGGGGTCCATCATCAGGTTCATTCATGCACAGTGGTCTTGGCATTTCTGCTCATGTAGGCACAGGGGGGGCGTTGTTGTTCTCATGTCTTGTCTGTTATTTCTCTTGTGCATGTTCTCAGGTTGGGCTGTATTGGCATTCGTTATCCCCTTATTGGTCCTTAAGTGGTAGGTTTGGGCAAACGTCGTCATGATTCTGGATTCCACTCTCGGCTCGGATCTTGTCTAGGATGTGGCCTGGAAGACTGCTCAGGGACGTTAGTCCAGTCATCTTTTCCGTTCCCCTGCCGGTTCCAGGTAGGGGGGGTTCAGTCACTTGGGTATGACTGTTTTCATGCCATGGAACTTATTTCCCTGGGGTGGAGTCTGGCCCTCCTTCCTCGGTTCAGATTTCAGACTCGGTTGCCAGGTCACAGGCTGAAGCACGACCCGATCGCATCAGGTGGGACCAGTATTCTGTGTCTGGCATGGTTTCTCCATGTTGTCAATACTTATTGCCATAGTGCATGGGCCTGATCCACTTACTCCATCACATCCTTCAGGTATTTAGCATTTTGAACTCCTACCAGTTGTCCTTTGGCACTCACCCTTGCACTTCCCCATACCAGCATGGCCAGGCCAGGGCTTGGGAGGGGTTTCACTGAGCACTTCACTGGTGTCCGTTTTTGAAGTTTCGTTCTTCTCGGCCATTCATTTTGCAGGGGCTCCTCGGGACAGCCATTGCTCCCCTTCCCCCACGCATCCTCATTCACAAGCAGTTCATTCTCATGTCTGGGTCGTCTCGGACTTCAGGCTCTGTCCAATCGTTCACGGGACGTTTAGTTGGGTTCTGGGTAGCTTCGCAGGTTCTGTAGGGGGTTCTGTCTCATCACCAAGTCGGGGGGGGGGGTGGGTTCTCCGGTCATAGGGGACACTTTTCGGATATATACTGTTGCCATCCGGGCGCACGCTACTCCTCTTGATGGATTGTTACCTTCCCTTCTTCACCTAAATTTGTGTCTTTTTGCCCTCTTTTCAGGCATACTGACCAGTCAGGTCAAGGCACACCTCAGGCCTTGGTGCTTAGGAGTATCACTTTCTTACTCGAAGACTCTGACTACAACTGTAACTTTTAAAACTGTAATGGTTCCAGGTTTGGGTCTCTCAAAATGCGATGGCATCTTGGGAGACCCTGTGAAAGTGTGTCCTAGTCTGTGCAATGCTGTACCCTACTCTAAAACTCAACTAGTGTATGGTAGCGCTCAAAACATTCACCAATGCAAAGACCAGGATTGCCAGGACAGGAGGGACAATAATACCGGGTGTCACGCCTAAATCCGCGCTTTCTGCAGACATGACATTTTCTTTGGGGGGCTCGTTGGGTAGGGGTACTCTGGAGGACATAAGGAAAATGCCTCTCATGCAGCCGGCTTACTGCATTTGGTTGGGGAAGGTGAGGTGGAGCACCGTCTGGATACAGAAGGGCTCTGACGATCTCTTCCTGGAATTTAAGGAAGGATCCAGTCCTTCCTGAAGCTCTGTATAGCACATGAGCGTTCAGCAAAGCCAATTGAAATAAGTATACAGACACTTTTTTGTACCAGCGTCTGGCCTTACGGGCAATTAGGTACGGCGCCAACAACTGGTCGTTGAGGTCCACCCCTCCCATATTTTCGTTATATTCGTGGACACAGAGGGGTTTCCCCACAACACCAGTCGCCGTAGAAATTAGGACCGTCATGTCTGCATGAAGGGAGGTAAGAACGAAAACATTCTTATTGTCCCTCCACTTCATAGCGAGCAAATTATTACACTGCAAGCAGGCTCTCTCCCCCAGCCTGAGACGGGAATCTACAAGCCGCTGGGGAAAGCCCCGGCGATTAGGTCGCACGGTGCCACATGCTCCAATTTGATGATCAAAAAGGTGACTAAAAAGTGGCACGCTCGTGTAATAATTGTCCACATATAAATGGTACCCCTTTCCGAATAAGGGTGACACCAAGTCCCACACTATCTTGCCAGGGCTTCCTATGTAGTCAGGGCAGTTTGTCGGCTCTACATGACTATCTTTGCCCTCGTAAACCATAAAACTACATGTATAGCCTGTGGCCATGTCCCAGAGCTTATACATCTTGACCCCGTATCTAGCACGCTTGCTGGGAAGGTACTGCTTGAATGACAAGCGGCCAGAAAATTTAATCAGGGACTCATCAACGCAGACAACTTGATGGGGAGTAAAAAAGTCTTCAAAACGTTGGTTGAAGTGGTTTATGAGGGGCCGAATTTTGTAGAGCCGATCGTATTCAGGGTCTCCACAAGGATGACAGAGTTCATTGTCGTTGAAGTGCATGAACCGCAAAATCTGCTCGTATCGTGCCCTGGCCATGGAAGCAGAGAACACGGGCATATGGTGAATTGGGTCAGTGGACCAATATGACCGCAACTCACTCTTTTTATTTACGCCCATGTTGAGGGAAAGGCCAAGAAAGAGCTTAAATTTGGAAACCGTAATTGGTTTCCAATCTCTGGCAAGGGAGGACTGGGGATTAGCGGCGATGTGTTGACCAGCGTATAAATTGCTTTGGTCCACAATAGATCTATAGAGATCTTCGGTGAAAAACAGTGAATAAAAATCCAGTGGCGTAAAATCAACTGTTTCCACCTGAATTCCGGGTTGGCCAGTGAATGGGGGCAGTACGGGTGCTGCAGAAGTGGTGGGTACCCAATTCGGATTGGCGAATGCAGCAGGAAGGGCACTATGGGCACGACGGGCCTGTGTTCGTCTTCTTGCTGGCAGCAGGACACTACTAGTGCTTGCCACCTCACCAGCTTGAACTGCACTTATGGGACTCGCAACGTCACCACGTGATACTGCAGTGCTGGATGTACGACCAGGGTGTACTAGGCTGCTGGTGCTTGCCAGTTCACCAGAAGGAATAGCGGCGCTAGTACTTTTCTGCTCCATACGAGGGACCTGCGGTTCTTGCACTTCAAGGACAGAAGAAGAAGATTGGGGTCTGGTACGCCTGACCTTAGCAGGGACCACAACTCCGTCGTCAGAGCTATCTTCATGGAGCCGCTGTCCTCTACAGGTTCGTATTCTGAGCCTGAATCTGACAGATGAGTGACTTCCTTTTCACTATCTGACATGCTCAGAAACGTGTGGGCCTCTTTACTAGTGTACCTTCGATTTGCCATTTTGGGCTCTAAATTTAGGGGTACACTAGTGAGACTCACAGGCAAAAAAGCTCCTGTCAGCGACTGATTCAAAACGCTACCAAAAAACTGTTAACGATCGCAGGGATCAGGCCTGACTCTGCGAACGCTGCAGGTATGTGTGCTTAGTGTTTTGTAAGTGACAGTTATCGATCGATACTGCACTTGGGTGGGCTGGGCTGGGCTGGGCCGAGGGGCAAAACACAGGTGCTAGCAGGTATCTGGGCTGATCCCGCTAACACTGCGGTTTTTTGGGGGACCCTAAACTGCTGGGGAGTATAGATCTGATCGGATCAGATATTGATCCGTTCAGATACTATAGCACTAAGGGAGGTGTATGCTGCGTGCGTGGGTGTTAGCGGTACTGGCGCTA
Source organism: Aquarana catesbeiana (assembly GCF_042186555.1). Taxonomy (NCBI): domain Eukaryota; kingdom Metazoa; phylum Chordata; class Amphibia; order Anura; family Ranidae; genus Aquarana; species Aquarana catesbeiana. Next base: position 322,251,982 of record NC_133326.1, read on the forward strand.
ACCTGACACTGCCTGGGGCGATGCAGACCTTATCTGACCCTAAAAACGTAACTTATATCACCGCCGGGCGATCAGGGGGTTAAACCTTTATAAGGTAATAAACGGCGGGTGCCCTAAAACTATAATAAACTATAATAAACAAACCAACTAACCAGCGTCACCTGTAACAATTATATGGTGATCACTGGTGAAAGGGTTAACTAGGGGGCAATCAGGGGGTTAAAACCTTTAGTAGGTAGTATATGGGGGGTCCCTGTCGCTATAAAACACTGACGGCGAACCTATATACTTACCTCCCTAACTAGCGTCACCTGTGTCACTAATACAGCGATCAGAAAAAAGATCGCTTAGTGACACTGGCGACGGGGTGATCACGGGGTTAAAACTTTATTAGGGGGGGTTAGGGGGGTACCCTAGACCTAAAGGGGGGTACCACAGACCTAAAAGGGGCTAACCTAACTGCCCTAACACTTATAACTGTCACAAACGGACACCAATGCAATAATCAGAAAAAAAAAAAAAAAACTGCTTTTGGTGTCAGTGTGACAGGGGGTACAGGGGGGTGATCAGGGGGTGACTGGGGGGTGACAAGTGTGCCTGCGTGTTCTACTGTTAGTGTAGTGTTGGTGCAAACTTACTTGGATGTTTTCTCTCCTCGGCGCCGGAACGAAAAGACCGGCTCGAGGAGAGTGACATCACTTCCTCCGCTTCTGTTTACATTCACAGAAGCTGAGGAAGCCCGTCATTGGCCAGGAGCGATCGCGAGGGGGGAGCCACGAATGAGTGGCCTCCCCCTCACCTTTGATCGCCCCTGACCTGAATCCGACCACCGCAGGCACCGGGGGGGGGGGGGGTCCGATCGGACCCCCCACCTGCGGGCAGGCAAGGACGTACCTGTAAGTCCTTTTGCCTGCCCGTGCCATTCTGCCGACGTACATCGTTGTGCGGCGGTCGGCAACTGGTTAAAGGCCTCATTTCTTTTTCTGAAAACAGTAGAATGATGGGCTTTATCAAAAAGCCGTTATTTGTTTCGTCTGTCCACAGCACATTCCCCGAAAAGGATTTTGGCTTCCTCAGGTAAGTTTTGGCAAACTCCAATCTGGCTTTTTTATGTTTTTTGTGTCAGCAGTGGGGTCCTCCTGGGGCTCCTACCATAGCGTCCCTTTTCATTCAGAAGGAGACGTATAGTGCCAGCTGACACAGTTGTACCTCGTGCCTGAAGATCAGCTTAAATTTGTCTGAAAGTTGATCAAGGTTCTTTATCCACCATTCAAAGAATCATTAATTGCAATCTTTGATCAACTTTCTCTTTCATCCACGTCCAGGGAGATTAGCTACAGTGCCATGGGCTGTAAGCTTCTTGACAATGTTTCACACAGTGGACACAGGAATATTAGGATCTTTGGTGATGGACTTGTAACCTTGAGATTGTCTATGCTTTCCAGAATTTTTGTTCTCAAATACTCAGACAATACTTTGCTGCTCTATCTCTTCTCCATGCTCTGTGTGGCACACATAGACACAACAGAGAGGTTGAGTCAATTTTTCACAATTTTAACTGGTTGCCGGTGTGATCTCTATATTGTCAGCATGTGTTAATTGATAAAAGTGAGTTTAATTACAAATTACAGGAGCATCACAAACTCGGACTGCAGCTTTGCATGAAATGTGTCAGATTTGGCTTTTTGTTTCTCCACTTTCTTGTGCCATACCAATACAAACAAAAGATATAAACACGAAAAATTCCTAAAGATTTGTAATTGCAACAATTTTCTGGGAAAAATGTGCATTATCTGTCCACAATGTTTAGGAGTGTGTGTGTCTATGAGAATGTTTGACCATTCTTCCAGAAGCGCATTTGTGAGGTCAGGCACTGATGTTGGACCAGAAGGCCTGGCTTGCAGTCTCCACTTTAATTCATCCCAAAGGTGTTCTATCAGGTTGAGGTCAGGACTCTGTGGAGGCCAGTCAAGTTCCTCCACCCCAAACTCGCTCATTCATGTCTTTATGGACCTTGCTTTGTGCACTGGTCCAAATCATTTGGTGGAGGGGGGATTATAGTGTGGGGTTGTTTTTCAGGGGTTGGGCTTGGCTCCTTAGTTCCAGTGAAGGTAACTCTTAAGGCGTCAACATACCAAGACATTTTGGACAATTTCATGCTCACAACTTTGTGGGAACAGTTTGGGGATGGCCCCTTCCTGTACCAACATGACTGTGCACCAGTCCACAAACAAGGTCCATAAAGACATGAGCGAGTTTGGTGTGTAGGAACTTGACTGGCCTGCACAAAGTCCTGACCTCAACCCGATAGAACATCTTTGGGATAAATTAGAGAGTAGACTGCGAGCCAGGCCTTCTCATCCACATCAGTGTCTGAGGTCAGACACTGATGTGGACGAGAAGGCCTTCCAGAAGCACTTTTGTGAGGTCACAAAAGTGCTTCTGGAAGAATGGTCAAACATTCCTATAGAGGGGGGATCAGCAACCTGTAGATCGCAGACAGGTGACTGGTAGATCTTGGTCTGGGTTTGCTGACCTGCCATTCCAAAGCATCAAACCGAGAGCAATGCAGAGGGACTACTTGTAAAGTTAGAGCTGTAGAAGGGAGCAAGAGCCTCATAAGCCGATGCCTCCTCTGTAGTGCCGCCTCCTGTCCCATGTGGAGTTATAACAACTGCACTCCACCTCTTATGCCAGGTAGCTGTCTCCAGAGTGCTGCCAGCAGCAGGAAAGAAAAGATCTTCAGGTCAGTGTGAAGCAATACACCGGGCATAATAGTATAGTTCTGCTTTCGCAGTGATGTGCTGCAGTTTACCCACACCGTGGGTGCAGTGCAGTGTACCTGCAGCTTTCCTGCGGGTTTGCTGTGCTTAGCCATAGACTTCTGTTATAACTTGCTGTTTTACCACCCCCAACTTTACGTGCGAACGAGCCATAAGGTACCACTGCTGAATGCAACTAAGGGCTCATTCAAGTGCTGCTCCTCTGAAAAGCAATCCGAGTGTGTGTTGATAGGTGGCGAGGAGGCGATATGTTGACTTCTCACCACCTGATTTAAACCCACGATTGCCATGCAATGCACACGTTTGCGACACGGTTGTACTGCAATTAGAGTTTTAAATCAGGTGTGAGGAGGCAAAACTGTGCCCAGTGATCTTTGATTTCTCCCGTGTTGTTAAGGTAGATCCTCACCACTTTAAGGTTGCCTACTCCTGCTATAGACACAATCCTAAACCTTGTGGAGAGCCTTCCCAGAAGAGTTGAAGCTTTTATAGCTGCAAAGGGTGGGCCAACTCAGTATTGGACCCTACGGACTAAGGCAGGCATTCCAATACTTTTGGTAATATAGTGTGTGTGTGTGTGTGTGTGTGTATGTGTATATGTGTATATATATATATATATATATATATATATATATATATATAGGGCTGGGAGATTTTCTTAAAAAAAAAAAATCTTTGATTCTCTTAAAAAAAAAAACGATTCACGATTCGAGTTTTTTTTTTTCTTTGGAAACCGCGCTGCGGGCATGAGCTTTTAGGCGAGGCCGCGGCTTCGGCCTAGTCTGCGGCGTCTGGCCTCGCGGACTAGGCCAAACCCGTGGCCTCACCTAAAAACTCCTTGCCCACAGCTCCTCAGGACCAGCGCGGTGTCAGCGCTGGTCCTGAGGTGCTGCGGGCATGAGTTTTTAGGTGTCCGGCCGAAGCCGCGGCCTTGCCTAAAAACTCATGCCCGCAACGCCTCAGGAAAGGCGCAGTGAAAAAAAAAAAAATCTAAAAAAATCGATTTGCTTAAATTTTGAATCGATTTGACCTCTCAACTCGATTGAAGATTTAAATCGATTTTTTTCCCCAGCCCTAATATAAATATATACAGTATATATATATATATATATATATATATATATACATATATATTTTCACAGTATCTCACAAAAGTGAGTACACCCCTCACATTTTTGTAAATATTTTATTATATCTCTTCATACGACAACACTGAAGAAATGTGACTTGTTAGTGTTACAAGGTCTCAGGTGTGAATGGGGAGCAGGTGTGTTAAATTTGGTGTTATCGCTCTCACTCTCATACTGGTCACTAAAAGTTCAACATGGCACCTCATGGCAAAGAACTCTCTGAGGATCTGAAAAAAAGAATTGTTGCTCTACATAAAGATGGCCTAGGCTATAAGAAGATTGCCAAGACCCTGAAACTGAGCTGCAGCATGGTGGGCAAAATCATACAGCGGTTTAACAGGACAGGTTACACTCAGAACAGGCCTTGCCATGGTCGACCACAGAAGCTGAGTGCATGTGCTCAGCGTCATATCCAGACGTTGTCTTTGCGAAATAGACGTATGAGTGCTGCCAGCATTGCCGCAGAGGTTGAAGGGGTGGGGGGTCAGCCTGTCAGTGCTCAGACCATACGCCGCAAACTGCATCAAATTCAAATTGGTCTGCATGATCTTTTCGGTTCATCAAATTGGTCTGCATGGCTGTCGTCCCAGAAGGAAGTCTCTTCTAAAGATGATGCACAAGAAAGCCCGCAAACAATTTGCTGAATACAAGCAGACATGTTCTGTGGTCTGATGAGACCAAGATAAACTTATTTGGTTTCAGATGGTGTCAAGCGTGTGTGGTGGCAACCAGGTGAGGAGTACAAAGACAAGTGTGTCTTGCCTACAGTCAAGCATGGTGGTGGGAGTGTCATGGTCTGGGGCTGCATGAGTGCTGCCAGCACTGGGGAGCTACAGTTCATTGAGGGAACCATGAATGCCAACATGTACTGCGACATACTGAAGCAGAGCATGATCCCCTTCCTTCGGTGACTGGGCCACAGGGCAGTATTCCAACATGATAACGACCCTAAACACACCTCCAAGACGACCACTGCCTTGCTAAAGAAGCTGAGGGTAAAGGTGATGGACTGGCCAAGACCTAAATTCTATTGAGCATCTGTGGGGCATCCTCAAATGGAATGTGGAGGAGCACAAGGTCTCTAACATCCACCAGCTCTGTGATGTCCTCATGGAAGAGGACTCCAGTGGCAGCCTGGAAGCTCTGGTGAACTCCATGCCCAGGAAGATTAAGGCAGGGCTGGAAAATAATGGCGGCCACACAAAATATTGATAATTTGGCAACAATTTGGACATTTTCACTTAGTTGTGTACTCACTTTTGTTGCCAGTGGTTTAGACATTAATGGCTGTGTGTTGAGTTATTTTGAGGGAACAGAAAATTTACACTGTTATACAAGCTGTACACTCACTACTCACTACTACATTGTAGCAAAGCGTAATTTCTTCAGTGTTGTCACATGAAAAGATATAATAAAATATTTACAAAAATGTGAGGGGTGTACTCACTTTTGTGAGATACTGTATATATGTATATATACAGCCGACAAAATAAGTATTGAACACGTCACCATTTTTCTAGGTAAATATATAATTCTAAAGGTGCTATTAACATGAAATATTCACCATATGTCAGTAACCAACCATGCACTCCATACATACAAAGAAACTAAAACAAATGAGTTCAGAAATGAAGTTTTATGTAATAAAACGGAATGACACAGGGAAAAAGTATTGAACACATGAAGAAAGAGAGGTGCAAAAAGGCAAGGAAATCCAAGACACAGGCTGAAATCTATCAGTACTTAGAAAGCAATCCTGCCCCTTATCAGTGCAAATAATATCAGCTGGTTCAATCCGAACTGATGGCCTATAAAAGGGGGGCTCATTACCAAGGTGTCACACAAGAAACATCTCATGGATAAAAGCAAAGTGCTCTCTCAAGACCTTATTGCAAAACATACTGATGGCATTGGTTACAGAAGGATTTCTAAACTTCTGAATGTTCCAGCGAGTACTGTTGGGGCCATAATCCGTAAGTGGAAAGAACATAATTTTACCATAAACCGGCCATGACCAGGTGCTCCTCGCAAGATTTCTGACAGAGGAGTGAAAAGAATTATCAGCACAGTCAAAGGGTAAATGAGGATTTTCCTTTACATTTGTTTCTGTGAAAACTTTATAATTGTTTCTTTTTATAGGTTGTGCTGTGTAGGATTTGCCAGTGATAATGCAACTTTGTTTCTCTCATGTACTGTACAGTATCTTCTATAAACATACTATGATGAATTAGGCCCCATTCACACATACGGACCGTTCATCCGTTTTTCATACATCCATTGACAAATGAAAAATGGACATCAATGCATTCCTATGGAAAAACAGATGACAACGGATGATCATTTATTTGCATCCGTTTTCATCTGCTTCCTTCAACATCTGTTTTTTTGAACGGATTAAAGCCCTACTTTTCATCCGTCAAAAAAATGGAACAAACGAAAAACAGATGTTAGCGGACAACTTCCGCTTACATCCGATCCGCTGACATCCGTTTTTAAATCCCTGTTTCCCCCTCTTTTAATACACTGTATATAACTGGTTGCTAAGGAGGCAGACAGGAACCACCACCGCGTCCTTAACAACCGATGCTGCTGACAGCTGAATCTAAAAAAAAAAATTGCCCGCAAAAGAAAAAGGCGTGCCCCCCCAGGTCCATACCAGGCCCTTCAGGTCTAGTATGGATTCCGAGGGGACCCCCCCCCAGCCATTTTTTTTTTTAAATGGCGTGGGGTACCCCCAAAATCCATACCAGACCCTTATCTAAGCATGTGGGGATGGGTGCACCTTGCCCCCCCCCCATGTAGATGGGGACAAGAGCCTCTTCCCATCAACCCTGGCCGGTGGTTGGTGGGGTCTACGGGGGGCTTATTGGAATTTAACAAGGGGGCCACCAAATCCCGCCCCCCCCCCCCTTATATGAAAGGGTATCGGGTCAGCAGTGATATATTAAAAAAAAAAAAAAAAACAAGAGCCGGTTTTTGACAAGTCCTTTATTAAAAAAATTGCTCCGAGTCGTCTTCTCCCCGGGCCATCTTCTCCCGCTGACGTCTTCTTCCTCGCCACCGGTTACCCGCTCTTGTCTTTTTTTTAGATTTCACTGCTTTTTGGGGGTGAATGGGTAGGGGTACAGAATTGAATGCTGTAATGAATAATACAATTGTGAAAAATGCAGCATAACATTGTGTTTACATAACAATTTGTATCTGAACAATGTAGTAGAATAGTGCAAAGAGGCTGTTCCTAAATTACCAGGGGGATATCCGTCCTACAGTGATCAGGCGGAGCGAAGGCAATGCGGGGACGGATGTAACATCATACAAATTAATCATAAGGAGAAGGGGTAGGGTGTAGAGTACATGGTAAGATATATAATCAGGTATGGTTAGGGTCGGAGAAAGGGGCGAAAAGACGCAAAGGGGGGGGGGGGGGGGAGAGGGAACTAGAGGGGGGAAGGAAGAGGGGAGGGAAAAGGGGGTAGGAAAAAGGGAAAGGGGGGGGAGGAGGGGAGGGGGAAAGAAAGGGAAAGGATGGGGGGGGAAGGGGGGGGAGGGATGTAAGGAAAAGGGGGCGGGGAAAGGAAGAGCCAAGGAAATAACTCCAGGTTATGAGTGGTTTGTATAGATGTCCATATTTATATAGAAAGATGTTTCAAGATAATTGAATAACCATCAAGATTAGTTATGAAAAAAGACTCAGAGGGAATTATACTATTAAATGGTGAAGTATATGACAGTCACATGTGGTCCCTGGTAATATATATTCTAGTATTAGTATTAAAGAATAAAGTATTGAAGGATAAATTAAATTGGATTACACTTACCCTGATAAATGTATAATTATATTTAGAAGGAAGGGGAGGAAGAGACGGAACCACAGCAATATCATTAGTCAGTGTTGGTAATTCACAGCACTATCAGCGGTTATAGTTTGATGGAAGGGGATCTGGTGTCCAATCAGAGGCAGATGTAGGTATTGCATAAAGGTGCATATAGGATTATTTCATTGGAAAGTTATTCTTTCTGACCCCCAGTCCTGCTGAGTCTGTGATATCAATAAAACATATTATAAGGATAAGCCATGAGTAAGCTGTTATGAAGGGTAGTAGGAATACAAGCTTACCTGAGTATGTAGCATATGGTTGATAAACAGGGGAGTTGGTGATGAGGAGCCGCACAGCCGTCTCGTGTAGAGCGGCTTGTGTTGTGGATAGTACAAGGAGAGACGCCAAGCAGGCGTCTCTTGTACATCCGCCCCGCCTGTAGTCACCAATCGGCGTCGCCGACGTGACATCATTCAGGCCGGCCGCTGGCGCGTACTGCGCATGCCTCGATCCCCGGCGTCATCCGAACAGCTGACGGTGCGTCGGGGAAAGAGGAGGCAGTCGCGTCCTAGTATCCCGGCAACCGAGCGGACCCGGAGCAACTGCGCAGGCTCACCATCTCCAGCGCGGGCCAGACAACTGACGGGGGGGAGGGGGCGGACGCATCTCAGCATCCTGGCAACCAGGAGTACAGAGAGGTCAGCCATAATGGTCTCACCCCCCTATGCAGCCAGAGAGTCGACCGCCCGACATGGAGGATAGGGGAGTTATACCGCAGCCACATCTACGTCAACACGGCCATCAAGGGACACCCTATGCGCCAACCATCTAATGTAGATGTGGCGCTGGGCGGCCGCACATTGCCAATATGCACCGCCATACAGTGCAGAGAAGGGGTCAAACCCATGGTAAAGGTGCAGCCTCTGGAGAAGTAAAAATAAGGATAAAAATGAAAATTACATCGCATTGGTATAGAACATAGTAGAAATTAACAATAAACGGCATGAGGATATCATAACAACAATTGAGGAGAAAAAAAAAGGGAGAAGGCCACAAAAGAGTAGACTAAGTGTGCTTAAAGGAAAGGTTTATAGGTCTGAGCTTCGTTGATCCCAGGGGGGAGAGTGGCACCTAGGCGTTCTATCCATAGGGTTTCTAGTTGGCACACTCTCTTGTCCCAATCTCCACCCCTGGGGTCTATTGGGACTACTGCTAGTACAATAAATGAAATAAGAGAAGTATTGAATTTGTGGTAGAGGTCAAGGTGCCTGCTGACAGATGTCACCATTTTCCCTTCACCTGAGTAATATACATGGTCCCTAATTCTGCAACGTAGGTGTCTGATTGTCTTCCCTACATAGAACGTGCCACACTGACAAAGCATCAAGTATACCACTCCTTTTGTATCACAATCTGCATAGAATTTAGGCGTGAATTTTTCTCCATTTGGTAATGTAAAGGAGTTCCCCTCTTTAATCCATGGGCAAAAGGAACATTTGCCACATTGGGCCATTCCCAATTTAGGTTGTTTCAATTTAGGAGTGGCAACAAAGTGGCTTGAAGTCAGCTGATCACCTAAGGACCTCGTTCGTTTAAATGTAATTTGGGGAAAAGGACTGATGTATTTATTTATAATGGGGTCTTCTTGGAGGATCGGCCAATGTTTATTAAGTATGTCCCTAAGTGTCTGGTGTTGTTGAGAAAATTTAGTGATAAATCTTACTGGGGCACTAGTAGAGACATTTTTCTGCTTGAAAAGTAAAGAATTTCTTGACTGGCGAATGGCCTTATTGTATGCACTCCGTAGTATGGTCTTATTATAACCTCTTGCTAATAATCTCTTGCGGAGTGCCTGTGCTTGAAGTTTAAATTCCTCTAAATGCGTACAGTTGCGGCGTAACCTGAGATATTGTGCATAAGGTATACTTTTAATAAGTGATCTAGGATGAGCGCTTTCCGCATGCAGTAGGGTATTCCCTGCCGTTTCCTTTCTGAACAAGGTGGTCGCTAAACGATTCTCTTGGTCTTTAAAGATAGTTAAATCTAGAAAAGTTATTTGATTCGAGTGGGCTGAAGTGGTAAATTTGAGATTCATCGAGTTGTGGTTGATAGTTTGGATGAAATCATCCAGAAGATTTTGGGTACCTGTCCATACTAAAAAAATATCGTCTATATACCTCCGCCATATGAGGACCTGGTCAGTGTAGATGGTCAGGTCCTCATTAGAAAAGATATTACGTTCCCACCCCCCCAGGTACAGGTTGGCGTAGGCCGGTGCACAACATGTGCCCATGGCCACGCCCTGTACCTGGAGGAAGTGGGAATCCTTGAAGCAGAAGTAGTTACGAGTTAGTACAAATTTGAGCAATTCCAGTATGAATTCACAGAATTCCCAACTATAATGATCTTGTTCTCTTAAAAAAGTGCGTGCCATCCCGATGCCCTGCTCGTGTGGGATGCTGGAGTACAATGACTCCACATCCAGGGTCACGAGGAGGGCATCGGGAGGGACAGGCAATCCCTCTATTTGTTTCAACAAATCAAGTGTATCACGCGTATAAGACGGAAGGCTCAATACATGTGGCATTAAGACAAAATCTATAAGGCGGCTGGCATGTTCGGAAAGAGAGCCAATACCGGAGACGATTGGTTGGCCAGGAGGCCTCGTGGAGTGCTTATGTATCTTCGGTAAGGCATAAAAAGTAGCCTTTTTAGGTTTTTTAACATTAAGGTAATTATAAGTATCTTGGTCAATTAGGCCCTTTTGGAAGGCCGAACCAATGGTCTCCAGATATTCTTGCTTAAATACTTGGATCTGCGTCTCGGGTAAATGGCAGTAGCAGTGTTTGTTCGCTAAGATCCTAGTCACCATGGATTCATAGTATGTTTTAGTCATCAAAACGATGTTCTCTCCTTTGTCCGAAGCTTTAATTTCTAGGTCTGGGTGATTTTTTAAGGCTTGAATGGCTTGTCTTTGGGAATAGGAGAGATTTCCTGGAGTTGCTGACGTAGTCATTTCTTTTATATCTTTAATAGTTCCTATAAGGAAAGCCCAAATGTGTGAATTAGTGGTTAGTTCTGGAAAACGTTGTGATTTGGGTTTAAATTTTTTGGGGTTAGATGCGCATATAGTAGACGCCGCTGTCTCTTGTAAGGAATTTGATTCTTGTGACGATTCATTTTCCTCCAACAGGAGTATAAGATCTCGGAGGACTCGAAAATCCTCCATAGAGAAGTGTTTTACTTGTTCTGATATCGCTTTATCTTGTTTGGATTGTATCACTTGTTTGTCGAAAAGGAATTTGTATGTTAAATATGCGCGAGAAAAGATAGACATCTTTTATTGTCTCATATTTGTCGATATTGGTCGAAGGGCAGAAGCTTAATCCATATTTAAGGACATCAAGTGTCTCCTTGTCAAAATGATAGGGTGTTAGGTTAATAACTTCCAAACCTGTGGTTATGTCGGTGTTGTCATGTTCGTGAGCAATTGAAAATTTGCCTGTGTATGGGGTGTTTGGATATGTGCATCCAGAGTGCTTTGTCTAGTGTTAGGTGCTCTTTGTGTCAAAGGTGGAAGAGTAGTGGGGGGATTATAACCCTGGTTGTTCATCGAATCATTAGGGTTCAAGTTTGTGTGACCCACCTCAGTGGGGCTGTAGTGTTCGGTTGTGTCGTATTTGGTGTTTGTGATTGGTTACTCAGTATCTGTATTGCTTGTAGGGCTGTCGCCCCCAAGTATTTAGGTTGTGTAAGTGATCTTCCATTGGACTGTGACAAATGTCCTTGTGTTTGTGAGTGTGACGAGAATCTAGTATCTGTATTTGGAGGGCGTTTTTTAGAGGAAGGTGTGTAATGCCGCGTACACACGGTCGGACTTTTCGTCTACAAAAGTCCGACAGCCTGTCCGACAGACTTCCGACGTACCTTCGGCGGACTTGCGGCAGACTTTCTTACGAACGGACTTGCACACACACGACCACACAAAAGTACGACAGCCTAGTACGCGGTGACGTACACCAAGTCCGACGAGACTATAAAACGGAAGTTCAATAGCCCGTACGACACCCTTTGGGCTCCTTCTGCTAATCTCGTGTTTATCTCGTGTTAGTAGAAGTTTGGTGAGAGACGATTCGCGCTTGTGAGACTCGTATTTTTCAGTTCGTTTTAACTGTTGTTCAGTCTGTGCTTGTGAGGTTTGTATCTGCTTTTCAGTGCGTTTGGTCAGTTGGCATTGAGAAATCTTTGTTTTATTGGCCGCTCGTTCCTGATTTTCAGGTCGTTCTTCACAGGCCTTGCTGTTCTTCAGTGCGTTCTGTTTAGTGCGTTCTGACCAGCCGACCGTTTTGAAGCCATGTTACCTGTACGTACTCGTCGTAGAGCTCGTGCATTGTATGTGCTTGGTGCTGTAGTTTATTCTTCAGCCCAAGACCAGTCCATGAACAGGGCGAGGAGGAGTTCATGGACCAAGAATTGGTTGCTTCAGCGTGACCAGTTCTGTCACATGCCTTTGCTCCGTGAGATCCGTGAGAATAATCCTGAGGATTTCAGGAACTTTCTCCGGATGACGGACCCCGTTTTTGACCGTTTGTTGGCTTTGCTGACCCCCTATATCAGCAGGCAGAATACCTGCATGAGGCAAGCCATCACTCCGGAGCAGAGGCTGGTCGCTACCTTGCGGTATTTGGCCACAGGGAGAAGCCTGCAGGACCTTAAGTTCTCGACAGGCATCTCCCCCCAGGCTCTGGGGATCATTATCCCAGAGACCTGTTCTGCCATCATACAGGTCCTGCAGAAGGACTATATTAAGGTAAGATATTTTTCTTTTATTAGCATCACATGTTCTTTTATGTAATCTTTGATAATGTGATGTATTTCTTGCTTCAAACACTACTTACCATCATTGCAATATAGTGTGAATGTCCCCTTTTTATCCTCACACATGCTGGAATTTTTTACTGTTATTTTTTGTCATGCATGTATATTTTCCTTCAATAACCTTCCCAGCATGAAGTGATGGGAACATATCCACCTAGTCTACTCATTTGGAATGTATTTTGTTTGAGTGTATTTAGTGTGCTGCTAATGAGCAATTATCTAGATTTCACAACCCCCCCACCCCCCCCCCCACCACCTAAACTCACTCCAAATAGTGTGCTGCTAATGAGCAATTATCTAGATTTCACAACCCCCCCACCCCCCCCCCCCCCACCACCTAAACTCACTCCAAATAGTGTGCTGCTAATGAGCAATTATCTAGATTTCACAACCCCCCCCCCACCACCTAAACTCACTCCAAATAGTGTGCTGCTAATGAGCAATTATCTAGATTTCACAACCCCCCCCCCCCCCCCCCCACCACCTAAACTCACTCCAAATAGTGTGCTGCTAATGAGCAATTATCTAGATTTCACAACCCCCCCCCCCCACCACCACCTAAACTCACTCCAAATAGTGTGCTGCTAATGAGCAATTATCTAGATTTCACAACCCCCCCACCCCCCCCCCCCCACCACCTAAACTCACTCCAAATAGTGTGCTGCTAATGAGCAATTATCTAGATTTCACAACCCCCCCACCCCCACCCTCGTTAAAATTTGCTGGAATGTTCTGTGGTGTTGATTTGTCTAAAGCAAATATATGTTGCACTTTGCAAAATGCATGTGCACTCTACAAGTGCATTTGTTCCAGTGCTTTAGTAAATGAGCAGAAGCTCTGCTGATTTCCATCATCAAATCATATGCAAGCCTCAAAGTGTTTTCATTAATTGCCCTTGCATGTGATTGTGTACTCCTTGCAACATGAATGCCTTTTTACATTACCTCATTTACTGTAAGCTGGTTAGCAACTGCACCTGCAGAGTGCGACAACTGCAGTCTTGTAGCCTTTTTAGTCCCTAAATTCCTGCGTGTCCTAAAAGTAATTTTTTTTAGGGATTTCACAACCCCCTAAAATGTAATCAATGTTCCATCAGAGGGGGTGAGCAATCTGATAAGTGTGCCTTTCCATATTAGTTATTCCAGAACAATTAAATTATTGAATGTTATACTGATGCTGGGGAATAATGTTTTTAATTGTCTAATTTTCTTGCAATGTTAGCTTCCAAATTAATTGATTTTGGTTTTCTTGTTTGATTTCCCAGTTTCCTTCAACGCCACAGGAATGGCAGACTGTGGCATCCCATTTTGCCAGCCGTTGGGACTTTCCCAATTGTGGAGGGGCTATAGATGGGAAACATGTCCACATTGTGCCACCACCCCATTCGGGGTCATATTATTTTAATTATAAGGGGTTCCACAGTATTGTTTTAATGGCGGTGGTGTCGGCACACTATGATTTTTTATATGTGGACGTGGGGAAGAATGGCCGGATGTCGGATGGAGGAGTATTTGCCCAGACGGAGTTCTGCCAGCGTCTCCAGAGTGGTGGCCTGGGATTGCCACCTGATGAGGATAACGTGGAAGGACTCCCCTTTGTCTTCATTGCCGATGAAGCCTTCGCTCTCAGCAAGCACCTCATGAGGCCATTCCCCCAAAGA